>NW_017307790.1:328400-333146 GCF_000935625.1 Nanorana parkeri
TGTCTGATGGAATGATGCTGTTTCCTTTCTGTGACTAAACATTGAAGCAAGGTTAAAAAGCTCCCCAAGTGCTACAGAAATGGCCAAGATAAAATAGTGGAGGTTCTAACACAATTCACACCCTGTCCAAAATTTGATAAATTGTTTTCTAGAGGTGTGTGGATGGCTGACAGTTTTCCCAGTGAACATTCAGAAATTATTGTTTCTGCTTCTCCCTTACAGGTTGTTCAAAGGATATTTTATAATGTAAATCGATCATGGTCTGGTCGCATAACATGTGGAGAACTCGGGAAGAGTAACCTTCTACAGGTAAGACCAAATGCTTTTGTCTTGATACAGATATTAGGAATTGGTTTGGAATTGGACCAAACTCGAGCTCAGAACCCAAAAGAAAGTGGTCAGTGCTGGCCCAATCAGCTAAAGCCAGTGCATACCTTGTCCCACAGCTGCATGTGAGCAACGGGGTGTGATGCTGCTGACCTTGACCCTATATGGCCACAATGACATTGACCATATATGGCACAAAGTCAATTATGTCACCAAGTCAATTATGTCACCATCATCCCATGGAGAATGCCCCAGCCGCAGCTGATTGGGATGGCACTGAAAGCTTGCTTTCAGAGTTTGGATGAACTTTTGGTGCAAATCCAAGCTTATCCCTAGTTTTGATGAGGAATGTTTTTTTTGTCTTCCCATTGCCCCAACTGTACTTCTGAGCTCCCTTAATAGAACAGTTGTCTTCCATTAAAAAAAACTGGCAAGGAATTTTTTTCCTGGAGTGCCACAAACACCACAATACTTGGAAGATATTTGTGGTGTCCTTCACTGTCCATAGAAGAGGGGGAGGATCAGGGCCCACTTGCACCATTTTCCAGCAAAATGAAATAACCCTGCGGTGTTCATGGGTCCTCTGGTCTGGCTAAATGTGTGGACAGGCAGAAGGTGGCAAATGAAACTTGAGACTGCAGTTCTCGCATCAAATACAATTTTATTTTATTTTTAGCACGTGGCATTGCTGGAGGAGGAAGACATCAACCAATCTACAGATTATTTTTCATATGAACATTTCTATGTCATCTATTGTAAATTCTGGGAGCTGGATACAGACCATGATTTGTACATTGATGAGCAGGACCTTTCCAAGCACAATGATCATGGTTTGTGTTTTTGTTTTTCTTTTTTGTTTTTCTTTTTTTCTTTTCTTCTTTCATATCATGTACACTTGTCTGGATCATTAATTTTCAAAGTATTGGGTACACTGTGGAAAGTTCACATCTATCAAGCTAGAATAAACACAAGCTGTCTAAAACAGAACAGCTGCACATTCCTCATTTATCAGCCTGTTCTAAATAAAAACACTGTGTTCAACATGACCACCAATCAGATACTCTTTCTAACCGTTATACAGATCTACTTGAAGCCTGTGGGCAAAATATGGTTAACACATTGATAATTGTGCAGAATTATCACGCCAGTGTCTTACTGGTGAACCTCTTGGTGGTACTGCTGAGTATAAACAAGAATCATAATCAATTTAAAACCATTATTTAAAAAAAAAGCTGTTTTAACATAGTACACCTAGCTTGTGTGATTTATAATTTGATTTTTAAATTGCATGTCCATGGTGCTGAAAGGCGTAAGGCACCTATGAACACAGGGTGTAATAGCTTTGTTATGGCATTGACTTGCATACATTTTTTTGTAAGTACTGGTCTACATGTTGGGGTCTATTTATAAATGTCTTAAAACAGAATATTTTTTCGGTTACAAAAAAGTATGAATCTTTGAAAGCTGTGTGACCCTTGGGTATAAACATTTTATATATAGACCCTTTTGTGGAGTTGACAGTACAGGATGCTCCTACCTATACCTATTGGAGGTCTGTTCCAATGTATTGATGAATTGTGCTCCCTAATTATAAGGAAAATTATGCTTTTTATGTTAAACATTTTTGCAGATAAATTTAGAACCCTACTAAGGTAATGCATTTTATTTATTTTTTTTACCCACAGCCATATCTAGCAGAATCATTGAAAGAATATTTTCAGGAGCAGTAACACGGTAAATAGAATATGAATGTTAATGGAACATAAAATGTCCTAAATGCAGAAAAAAAGTCTGAAAAATGACATTTGGTTTTTAAAAATTGGTAAATAGGGATGCACCGAAATTTCAGCTGCCGAAACAGATCAGCCGAAAATGGCACTTTGGGCAAAATGCCGAAAGTGCCATCTTTCAGTCGAAATTGCAGTGCATTCTTCGTTTCTCTTCCCCGCTGACACAGAGCAGCGTTGAGGAGAGAAACTGTCAGGAGGCCGAGCAGGGAGGAGAGGGGTATGAGCGTGTCATAGGAGGCGGAGCTCTCCTCCCGCACTGCCCCGCTCAGCCTCCTGTAACAGATCAGGAGAGGTGTAGGGGCGGAGTCGGCTGTCACAGGAGGCCTAGCTGGCAGTGAAGGAGGAGTTGGCTGTCAACTGAGACCAAACTCTCCTCCCCGCACCGCTCACTCACTCACTGATCGCTGAATGTTTGTAAATGGCTAAAGTATGAGTTACTATGTACAGTTATAAATGATTAGGAAGTGATCTAAAGCACTTCCTATTCATTCATGATTGTGTACATAGTAAGTAACTCGTACTATAGCCACAATGTATGAGCAAACACTCAGTATAGAGGATTCCTGTTCATTTAGTGCTGCGGCTGCAGAAAGATTGAGGATTGCGGATTGAGGTCTGTTTAGACCCCTGATATTTCACCGAAGCGCCCAGCATTAAAGTTAAATAAAAATATTTAAATTAAAAAAATGTGAAGTTTAGAAAATAAAAAATATTTTAAAAAAAAGTCAGGCTGAAACCAAAATTTTTTTTCTATTTGCAGTTTTTCGGTCTCAATTTCATTTCATTGCACCTCTAGTAAGAATTGTGATAACACTGTCCTGTTGAATGTCTTTGCAATGCTCTTGGCCAAACAGACCAATGTAGCCTAAAGGTCCCCACACGCCTTACGATAATCGTACGATATCCCGCGATCGTACGATTATCGTAAGGTGTGTGGAAGCCGTGCGACCTTTACTGCTGTAAGGTCGCACTACTTTAAACTTACGAACATGTTTGCAAACCCACCGAGCATCGTACGATGTTCGGCGGGTGTGTAGCATGTTCGTAAGAAAAGCCGGACGGGCCGGTGTGCGCAAGCGCACACTGCCCGTTCAGCATTGTGGTCATCGGAAGCCCGCCCCGCAGGGGGCGTGGCTTGCGATCATCGCAAGTACGATCTGCCTATGCAAGATAGGCAGATTGTACGCTTTTTTAAAAGTACCTTACAACCATCGCAAGACAAAAGTCTTGCGATGGTTGTAAGGTGTGTGCCCAGCCTTATGCAGACAAGCTTTAGATGGCCGTGCAGACACTCGGCCGTGCAGATCGTACTCGCGATCATCTCAAGCCCTCCCCGCTGAGGAGAGGGCTTCCGATTGCAGTGCTGAGCGGGCAGTGTGTGCTTGCGCACACAGGCGCATGTGGCATTAGTCTCCCGAGCACGCCACTAACCCGCCAAAAATCGTACGGTTTTCGGCAGGTTTTCAAGCGTGCTTGGAAGACTAATGTCGTGCGACCTTACAGTAGAAGTCGCACGCTGCCCATACACCTGCCGATTATTGTACGATCGTGGGATCACCCGCGATTATCGTACGATAATCGGCAGGTGTATGGGTCACCTTAAAGCTCTCCACATGTTTCCATGCGACTGTAGAAAACCAACTATGTAGTGAAGGACCTGCCTGAGTGGATACAAATTGGACGGATTAGGTAGGTCCTCATATTACATAGATTTGTTAAATCTAAAATTGTCTGTACAAGGATTGTATGGTCAGATTGTATGGTGACTCCAAGGTTCATCGACTTAATGTGATTGTACAATCTACCAACAAGTATGTAGTACAAGGGCCCGCTTGATTGGTTACAGATTGGATAATTTGAGGAGCAGCCTAAAAAAATCCAATTACCAAATTTTGGTAAATCTAAAGTTGTACAGAAATGGTACAATCAGATTGTAACATGTATGGTGAGCATAACAGTCACCGACCATATGATCCTTACCTAGATTGGCCATGTGAAAGAGCCTTGGTCGTGGCTTTTTATATATATATATATAAGAGAGAGACCATAGAAATGTTACTTATTGCTAAATGTTCTTACTTCTGCCAGAGGTCGTAAAGCACCAAAGGAGGGGAAGATAAGCTACGCTGACTTTGTATGGTTTCTATTATCTGAAGAAGACAAGAGAACACGAACAAGGTGACTCCTAAAGTCGATTTTTACCCCTACCCTACTTCCATATCTGCATGGTGTTTAATTCAGGGATAAGAGAATTGTAACTAAGAATGAACGATTTTGCCAAAAAAAATCGGTATTTGGGTGCTATGGCAAAGGAAACCAGCCAGGAATCGAATCTTTTGCCTACACACTCCCAAGTTAATTTTAGGCTGCAGTCCTTTTCTAGAACTGCTGTTTGCCGTCTTAACCCCCTTCATGAGCATGCTATAGCAAATGGCATCTAACAAGGGGGGATTTTTTTTAGTTGAGCACTTTGCCACAGGACCTTATAAAATTTACTTGGGGGTGTCTATGTCTCAGAATGGTCTTTTTGGGTAATTTTGATTGTAAAGAGGATAGCTGGCAACTTAGTTCTTTTAATCCTGTTCCAATAAATTGAGGGGGGGGGGGGGCACGCCCTCCGTTTCACACA
>NW_017307790.1:333221-364125 GCF_000935625.1 Nanorana parkeri
TTTATTTTACAGTGTATAAAAAAATGGGGGGGGGGGGGGGGGGCAAGCCATTCGTTTTACAAATCTCATATCAAGAATCCTAGGGTATTGAACAAATGGGGCGTGGAATGAACACCAATATGGACACTGTTCACTCTAGGCCTTATAAGATGACCATAGAGAACATAAAGTATGTGTATGGTGTGCATCGAAGTCACAGCTAGGAATGTGCATTTGTTTTTACGCTCTATTTAAAAACTAGAGAAACACTTGTTTTTATGTCATTTGCTGAACATCCTGGAATGTGTACTACAATATATAGAGAGTTTTATTGGGTTGTAGTTAAAAGGGTGAAATTACAAACCATATTCCTAAACCGTATGGAAGCTGACTACTTGTACAAAAATAGATGGCAAGTAGGGGTATAAGTTATCCTAAATATCATGAGCCGTGCCACAAAAATTCAAATATACACATTCCAAAAAACAAATCTTCAACTAGCTGGTATAATGGAGTTCATGTGTGAATGTCATCACCCTTGGTGCATGGTATTTTAGAATGAGGGGGTGGAGGTTAGGACAAAGTATTATCATCAAATTAAAATGTAGAATACATGTGAAAGACCACTAAGGCTCTTACCTCGTGGTATCGTTTTATCAGTACTAAAGGGAAAATTTAGAGCTGCAGCTCGCGGTATAATGAGCTTAGGGTAACGGGAGGACGCTAGTTTGTGTCCTCCCGTTACCCTAAGGAGAACTATGGGGAAAAACACTGACCCCATAGTTCTCCTTTTAAGAGGGAAGCGGGTCCCATGAGGGGGGGGTGGGGGGTGGGGGGTTTGGGCAGGATTGAAGATCATGCAAAATCAGTTTTGTGTTGGATATGAAGCAAATCCCTCAGAATGGAAGAGTTTGTACAAAGGGGTCTATACGGAGTAATTTTATTAGGATTTGTAACCCTTGCCAAGTTACAGCCACATTGGAGTATGATGGTCTAACACCTGGAATTCTAATGTATACACTTCTTTTTTTTTTTTAACAATAGAACTGCTTATTGTTGTTGCCTGTAAATAAGTGACAGTTTTGTCAGGAAACCGTGCATAAGAGTTTGGCATGCAAAATGGTCAGAGCATTGTTGGTGCAACACCACGTTCTCCTCTGGACACTTACAAACATTGCAAGGATTTTAGCAAAGTTTATTGCGGTCTTACCCGCTGACATTCATATTGAAATCCACACACGAATTCTGTGTATAAGTAATGATTATGTATGAATAGATGAGGTTAATGCACACCTACCCCTTTTACAATTATTTTATATAGTGCCAACAATCATTTAAACAAGACAAGCAAGAAAAGCTGACAAACATCGTTGACCTACAGAAACAGTAGGTGAAGACCTTGCCCAAACGAGCTTGCATATTCAGGCTCTGCTTCTTGGCTAGGCCATGCTGATTATTTCACTGCAAGGCAGTTCCAGGTTTGGTTTTCCATATATAATCCCTTATGGAAAATACATTAGAGAGTCGGTGATGTGGAAATAATGAAGCAGGATTTTACTTTGGTCAGTGGCAGTGCGTCTAGCAACATCTGTTATAGCTGTAAATAGCCAGCAGGAGATTAAACACTGCTTGTGAAATGTAAACAGTTTTGAGTGGTGGTCGGCTTTGTTTTAATAGATGTTGGCTAATACCTTGTCTTTCAGTATTGAGTACTGGTTTCGCTGCATGGACCTGGATGGAGATGGTGTGCTATCTATGTATGAGCTGGAGTATTTCTATGAAGAACAGTGCCAGAAAATGGAAAGCATGGCCATTGAGCCCTTATCATTTGAGGATTGCCTGTGTCAGATGTTGGATCTTGTCAAACCGCATTGTGATGGTATATCTTTTTATTATAAAACCCTAAAGTTACATGCTATACATTTTATGAGCATTAAGTAAAATATAGGTTTTGATGTTTTTTACAGGTAAAATTACTCTCCATGATCTGAAGAAATGCAAGCAGGCAAATCTGTTCTTGGACACTTTTCTGAACCTAGACAAGTATTTGGACCATGAGCAGAAAGAACCTTTTTCTGCAGTACGGGTAGGTGACTGGCAGCTTGGGTGGCAAACCCACTATTGCTCATCAGAGTAATCTTTCACTTCATGAACTTTCTACCACCTATAGGTTGAAACTGAAGGACAGGAACTTACAGATTGGGAGAAGTATGCTGCAGAAGAATATGCAATTTTAGTAGCTGAAGAGGCTGCAACAGAGCAGTGGAATGATGGGTAAGAAAATGATGCAAGACTAAACCCAATGATCTGTACATCTATTAGTATAATGAATGCCATTGGCTTTAATCTTGATGGCAAATGTCCGAGAACCCGATTGATACCACTTTAGTGCCAAAATGAGACAAATCTGAAAACCTTTATCATTTATGGATTCTCTAATAGCATTACTAAAATTACATTTAGCTAAATGTTTCTGACTACTTTCATACAGCGGCTGTGTTAAATTTCGAGCCCTGCACTAAGCAGCCCTGCTTGCTGCAAATGTGAGAATTCTCCTGTCTTTGTGGAGGATGGGTATTTTTATGCATTGTTCATCTTTCCAGGGTTTACTAAATTGTTTCTTTGGCTAACTGCACTTAAAGATCTATGAAGTGAATGAGTGATCCTCCTAGTTAGAGCCGGCCTGTGACAAAGAAGCTGTCACAGGTCGGCTCTATTGATCGGGAAGTGAGCAGAAACATGCACCGATCTACTCACTTCCCAATAGTCGCAGCTCATTGCAAGGAGACAATCAGTAACCGCTTCCCGCAAGGATTCCTCCCCTCTTCGATCCTTCAGCGCTGAGTGGAGGAACGGATGGGGGAGGGGGCGAGCACCGTTGGCTCTGCCTCTAGATAGGCAAAGCCAGCTGTCACTCCCACAGCTGGGTGGATCACAACATTATTATCGGGATCCGTCCTGGCTGCGGCGCTCAATATATCGCGGGCAATTGCCCGCAAGATACTGAGCTTTGGGTCACAGGAGAATGTTAGTATATGCCCTCCCGTGACCCTAAAGAGAACTATGGGATAAAAAGATTACCCCATAGTTATTTTTAATGTCAATTAATACTCTTACAAAGGATTAATCGTTTCTGAAATTATAAGTCTAGTATTAAGAAACTTGTTAAAGATCAACAGGTGAATCCGAAATCTCCCAAAGCCTAAATGAGATGGTGATTTAACTGGATTTTAGAGCAGTCTTCATGATTTCACTAGTATTGTTGGAAGACTCAAATCCTTCAAAGCAACTATGGTTTAGCTTGCAGTTTCAGGTAGAAAGCCACCCAACATCCCTTGTAGCATATTCGGTGAGAGCAGTACAGTCTCACTGGAAAGAAATATTAAATGAGACATCTGTAGGGCAGAAATGTTTTTAAAGTGTCTACACACTAAGAAAGCCTACTTCTATAGGATGGTAGATCTTGGCTTTTAGCACAATTCTGTAAGAGTTGTTTACATGTAACCTTATCCATTACAGCAGCAACACCATCCACGTACCCCATACAAATTAAATATAACTTGCAAGTGGTACTCCAGATTCCTAATTGTAATGCATTGGGCTATGTAGTAGGAAGAGGCAATTTAACCTCTGCTTCGTGTCCCTTCAGGTGGGCTGGGCCTATCTCTTGGTGGTGCTGTCATGGGGGTTACATGAAAACAAAATTCCCGGTAAGATTAACTACATGTTTGTTTCTAGGCCATAAGCCTCGACCATCCTGTATTGGCAAACATAACTGATTAAAATATCTTGTAACTAACCGTCCAAACAAAACAAATTATCCAGTCACTTGGGCATATAAAAAAACCTTGATGACTCTTTCCACAAATTTTGATTCTTGGGAGCTGTTTTGTATTAAAGCTTTTCTTTTAGATTGTATAGATGGATTTAAGAATGCAAAATGAACTCCCTAATTTTAACATCTACATCCCAGCCCCCTGAAAAAACAGGAAAATTACATGCATAGCAGAATGACTAGTGGGGGGATATATAAACTTCCTTAAGCTGACCATGCACATTACAATCTGTACAGTATCCTTTAAATTTATCAACAACTATATAGTACAAGAACCTAACTGGATATAAATTTAATAGGATAGGTTTGCTAAAGATTCTATAGATATAGGTTGTGTGTGGCGATCTAACCCTGACCCAGTACACAGGATTTAACAAAAGCTATTTTGTAAAGAACTGCTCCATGCTTTGTACCAGAAACACTATTGTAGAGTTGTCATAAAAAGGACAAATTTTACACTTAATATAAAATGTAAATTAGCACTAGTTAGTAGGTCCTTTGACCTGGACTCTGTTAAACATCAGCTTGGGACCTTCACATTCGGGAAGGTTTAAGAATTCTACCTGTGACAGGTGAGTGACCTGGTTGCAATGCTGCTTGATGAGGATATTAACCTGAACAGCATTTTTACCTTTTAGAGGCATATTTTTCCCTTCAGGGTCTCTCCATACAGTGGTCTCCATTTTGGGAACAGATTTATGCACTAGGGTGTGCTTTATCTACTCCTATGGCAGAAAGAAACCATGGCTAGAGGGCTCAGTGTTTAGTTTACGTGACAGCCCTGCTGAGGATACTCCCAATGGGTTCTGGAGCTAGGCACTCCCAACTATGGCTTATTCACAGCCTCTATGGGAAAATCTTCCCTACTCCTGCTTTTAAACTGATCTAGTTCTTGGCTCCCTGGCTAAAGATTCCTCCCCCTTGCTCCACAGCTGTGGACCCTTTATTGGGTTGTAGCAGGTCAGAGAACTTGGTTCTATGTCCCTGATCAGGTAGGCAGATCCGGCAGTGGGTTTTTATACCTCTGTTTCCTGTGACCTTGTGAGGTGTCCTAATGGGCAGGTCTGCTCCTACTGTTTTCTGGTGGTCTTCCCACTCCTGTCTATTTTGGTGGGAGGTACTTGCACCCCATTTCTCCTGTCAGTCTCTGACTCTGGGTGGTTCCTTTGGGGTTGTCTTTAACTCCTAAAGTGCTTGTAAAGTGTACATGCATACAATCCAATCAGTTTGGATGGTTTCCAATGTCGGCCATACTTGTCCTTAGAGCCCTTGTTCCCCAATACCCAGGGTTGAAGTTTTAAGGTGAGCGCCATCCCACGCCTGGTCTTCCTTATGGACCTGTTGTCCAGTTATCCCTTAGGGCCAATAATTACAAGGGATCCCTATGTACAGCTTTCTTATAAAACTGAAGCATGCTGAATAGGGGCAGAGTTTATATGGTGGCTGGGCTTAAATATTTTTTTTGTGTCCACCTCCTGTAGGCAGCTGTATAAACTCACCGGCCACTTTGTTAGGTACACCTTGCTTGTACTGGTTTGGACCCCCTTTTGTCTTAACTGCCTTAATTCTTTGTGGCATAGATTGAACAAGTTGGAAACATTCCTCAGAGATTTTGGTCCATATTAACTTGATGGCATCACACAGTTGCTGCAGATTTGTCGGCTGTACATCCATGATGCGAATCTCTTGTTCCACCACATAACAAATCTCAATCTAAAAAGAGCACCTTTGGCGACTGTGGAGGCCATTGGAGTACAGTGAACTCATTGGCATGTTCAAGAAACCAGTTTGAGATGTGCGCTTTGGGACATGGTGCATTATCCTGCTGGAAGTAACCATCAGAAGATGAGTACACTAGTCATAAAGGGATGGACATGGTCAGCAACAATACTCCGGTCAGCCGTGGTGTTTAATGCTCAATTGGCACTAAGGGGCCCAAAGTGTGCCAAGAAAATATCCCCCACACCATTACAACCACAAGCCTGAACCATTGATACGAGGCAGGGTGGATCCATGCTTTCATGTTTACGCCAAATTCAAACCCTACCATGTGAATGTCGCAGCTGAAATTGAGACTCATCAGACCAGGCAACGTTTTTCCAATCTTTTATTGTCCAATTTTGGGGAGCCTGTGTGAACTGTAGCCTTCGATTCCTGTTCTTAGCTGACAGGAGTGGCACCCGGTGTGGTCTTCTGCTGCTGTAGCCCATCTTAATTCAAGGTTCAATGTGTTGTGCTTTCAGAGATGGTATTCTGCATACCTTGGTTATTGGAGTTACTGTTGCCTTTCTATCATCTTGCACCAGTCTGCCCATTCTCCTCTGACCTCAACAAGGCCTTTTCCTCCACACAACTACAGCTCACTGGATATTTTCTCTTTTTTGGACCACTCTCTGTAAACCCGAGAGATGGTTGTGCGTGAAAATCCCAGTAGATCAGCAGTTTTTGAAATACTCAGACCAGCCCGTCTGGTACCAACAACCATGCCACGTTCAAAGTCACTTAAATCCCCTTTCTTCCCCATTCTGATGCTCGGTTTGAACTTCACGTCTAGATGCCTAAATACATTGAGTTGCTGCCATGGTGATTGGCTGATCAGCAATTTGTGTTACCAAGCAATACCTAATAAAGTGGCCGGTGAGTGTATAATCCAATTGTCAAGGAATTTCTACATTCCTGTGTCCCTCATAGGCTTTCAAAAAAGATAACAAATACACAAATCTTACTTGGGTATCAGAACGATTGACCGTTATTGCTGAATCAATAGGTCTATAATTGTAATGTAAAAATTCCAGCGGTCCATAAGGGGTATATGTAATGCAGACAGTAGAGGTGGGGCTCTGTACACCTTGGTTCCTTGTATTTTGAGAAACTTACAATATGTCCATGGACAGCTCGTCTCGACCTAAACTACATTGCTTATCTTTTTCTTGTTTCAGTTATGATGCAGAATTAAATGCCTTGGAGACCGATCTAGTGGATGAAAAGAAGTATGGCATGGATAAAAGACCTTACTTGGACATGGCTTCTGAACAGTCTCAAGTCGACCTTGAAGAGTATGAATATGAAGATGACTTTGAATAAACAATACTTTAGTGTAAAAGAGGGGTATCCTACAGCTGGTCTGTTACTCCCCCTGGTGTTATGTATTAGCTGTGGACAGCACTTTATACATGCGTTACAGATTTACTAAAAGACTCATAACAATTTATGTTGATATTTTTGTATTTATTGCTAAAACAATATTTATTGTATCACTTTGTTTTGCTGTGCTGTCTGTCTTGAAAGTGTCCTGTATTTCAACAATGAATTCCTCTATTCTACTTTGATCATTTCTGTATAACAAGTGGCAACAGGTTTAGTGTTAAAATGGTAATGCAGATTAAATGGGTGTCCAGAAAACCTAATCATTAACCTTTTGTTAAAGAAAATAATTTTAATAAATGTAAAACCTCTAGTGGCCTAAAAGGAATTCTTCCTAGAATTGCCTAATGTAACGTAGTTAAGGGACATTAGTGTGACTACAAGTAAAGTTGGGAAGAAACTGAACTTGTGTCCCTGATCCAGTATTCACTTCCAAAAGCCTGCACTGTAATATCCTTTTTACAGTTCTGAGAATGCATTATAGTAAACGAATATACATGCATTGTATTTTCTCGGTCTATACCACAATCTAAACTCTGCCTTCTGTCCCATTTTATATATATTAACCAGCTCTGGTCCCTAAAAAATAAGCTAGATAAGAATATGGACTGGGCTACCAAGGCACCAAGCTGGAGTTTGAACAGTGTGACTCTTGTAGTCATTAG
This sequence comes from Nanorana parkeri, assembly GCF_000935625.1. Classification (NCBI taxonomy): domain Eukaryota; kingdom Metazoa; phylum Chordata; class Amphibia; order Anura; family Dicroglossidae; genus Nanorana; species Nanorana parkeri. The sequence continues at coordinate 340,845 of NW_017307790.1, forward strand.
TTTGGTGGCATCATGTATCATGTACCATGTGCACATGTGAAACTGACGAGAAGAATATTGCTGATATACCATTTCATGAAGCCACAGTGACCAGGATCTGATTTTTATCTGTGCAGACAGTAGAAAGGAAAATTCAAGTGCAGTCTGCGGTACCAGAATATTTCTGGTACTGTGAAGGATCAGACACTGAGGTGATGGCTTTACATACACAAACCTCTGATACGTAGGCCTTATTGCCGGTAAAGCCGCTTAATACACTTAAGGGCAGTAGTAGAGCGGTCTCCCATGGGCTGCTATTAGTAGTACTTTCTGTCTACTTCAGGTGTGCGCTGACCCGAACCGTAATACCTAAAAGTACGTGTGCCTTATTGGGTGCCAGAAGTCCTGTGTTGAGTTGCAAGAGCACCAGGTTCCTGGAACAAAAAGCTACTGATCTGTGCTTGCAAGCTTAACTTTGAGCTGCCCTTTAAGTTTTCTAGCTGAACAAAGTTCTATGCTATTGCCTTAAAATCATCTCGTCATTCTTTTTATATCATGCTGCCTTGTTTGCACTAGCATGTGGTAAGCCCAAAAATTAGCGTTGTGCTGAAGTGCCATATAATGTTCGAGCCCATTAGTTTCTATAGTTATCACATTCCATTCCTCTCAGATCCCTTTTTAAGACCAGCCTTAAGTCCGATGTCTCAGATGAAAGCGGAATAGATTTGAGTGCCTTCAAATGTACATATGTAAATTGGGACATTTTCCAGTATTTTATTATAATGGTAAATTTAGATAAAAATGACATTTGTAAATGTTTGCTGTGTAGAAGCATTAAAATAATTTATATATTGTATTTTGAAATAAACTATATTTTGCACAGTTTTTTTTCTCCGTTAAAACCTGGAAGTGGATGATTTCACTGTGGTGTTACGTTGATTATTGTAGATCCCTAGTACGGTATATTCACACCAGTCATGGAGCTGCTGCATTGCTTAGCTAAGGGACAGGTTTGATACAGCCATGGATTGAGATTCTACAACAGAAAATCAGATCAGTGTACAACTTTAAAAAAAAAATAGTAAAGATTTTGACTAAAGGAGACGTCTTAAAGGAATGTGGCTTTGTAGCATTTGCTGCAGCGACTACACAGTTCATGCCGTCTGTGATGGGATTGGTTTTCTGTTAGACTTCATCAGGAACACCTTGGACCCCAGCTGCAGCAGGAAAGACTGTAGGAAATGCCAAGGCATACACTAAATGCAGGAACAACCTCCTACCATTCCGCATAGAATGCCCTGTACAATCATTTACCCCACAGCATTTTTATTGTACAATTACGCCACACAAAAAAAATCAGAAGTAGTGGCTTATCTTGCAAGCAAGTGTCTCTTGTTTGCTGCATTTCTCAATTACAGAGCAGTGTAATAGAAAAGCCACACCATCAAAGCCTTGCTATGTTTCAAGTTCACAAAGCAACTTAGGAGTAGCTTATGCTTTGATATGGCTTTTCCATTACACACCCCTTTGAGACTGAATACAGCCTGGCAGTTGTGCAGAATTAAACTGTATTATGCTGAAAACCTTGAACCAACACTTCGTGCTTCATGGCTGAAATTATGTAAAAATGGTGGTTTATGGCCGTACAATGATTCAGCTTCACATCGTTCCCTATATGAAATATCTGTTTTTAGTGCGGTCTCTTAAGTGGACCTTTACACATCTGTAAAATAACACACCTTTTAGAAATGACAATCTACAAGCACACTGCTCAAAAAAGAATAGCGTAAAAGAGTATAGCATCAAGTCAATGTAACTCCTGGGATATTGATCGTCAGTTAAGTAGCAGATGGGGGGGGTTGTTAATCAGTTTCAGCTGCTTTGGTGTTAATGAAATGAACAGGTGCACTAGATGGGCAACAATGAGACAACCTCCAAAACAGGAATGGTTTTACAGGTGGAGGCCACTGACATTTTTTCCCTACTCATCTTTTCTGACTTTCAGTAGTTTTGCATCTGGCTAAAGTCAGTGTCACTACTGGTATCATGAGGCGATACCTGGACCCAATAGAGGTTGCACAGGCATGCCAACTCCTCCAGCATGGCACATCAATACGTGCCATTGGCAGAAGTTTTGATGGGTCTTCCTGCACCGCCTGAAGGGCATGGAGGTTACTCTAGGAGAGCTGGACAGGGCCATAGAAGGTCAACAGGGTCAGTGAATGCTGAAGCGCACAGTGCACAGAAGTCACCAACTGTCTGCAGAGTCAATAGTGAGACCTCCAAACTTCGTGTGGCCTTCAGATTGGCACAACAACAGTGCGTAGAGAGCTTCATAGAAGGTTTCTATGGCTGAGCAGTTGCATCCAAGCCTTAAATCACCAAGTGCAATGCAAAGCATCAGATGCAGTGGTGTAAAGCACGCCACCACGACTCAAGAGAAGTGAAGAATCGTGCTTCTTTGGCAATCCGATGGACATGTCAGGGTTTGGCATTTGCCAGGAGAACGGTACTTGCCTGACTGCATTGTGCCAAGTGTAAAGCTTGGTGGAGGGGGGATTATGGTGTGGGGTTGTATTTCATGGGTTGGGCTTGGCCCCTTAGTTCCAGTGAAGGGACCTCCTTAAGGCATCAGCATACCAAGACATTTTGGACAATTTCATACTCCCAACTTTGTGGGAACAGTTTGGAGATGGCCCCTTCCTGTCCCAACATGACTGTGCGCAAAGTAAGGTCCATAAAGACATGGATGAGGGAGTTTAGGGTGGAGGAACTTGACTGGCCTGCACAGAGTCCTGACCTCAACACAATAGAACACCTTTGGGATGAATTAGAGCGGAGACTGCGAGCCCGGCCTTCTCGTCCAACATCAGTACCTGACCTCACAAATGCGCTTCTGGAAGAATGGTCAAACATTCCCATAGACACACTCCTAAACCTCGTGGACGCCTTCCCAGAAGAGTTGAAGCTGTTATAGCCGCAAAGGGTGGGCCAACTCAATATTGAACCCTACGGACTAAGACTGGGATGCCAATAAAGTGCATGTAAAGGCAGGCGTCCCCATACTTTTGGCAATATAGTGTATATAATTTCTCTTTGCTAAAATAGTTTTCTTTTAACACCTTGTTGCTATAAAAATTGTTTATTGCAAAAAAGTATACAGTTCAGTATAAAATCCAGCATGTACATGACTTTGTACACGGTAAGAAACATGACACACAAATTACAGTCTTCTATTGTATGGGAAAACCACTGTCTCTGTGGTGAGAAATGTGGTCTGGCGTTTTCACTGATCTACACCATCTCATGAAGACAATACTCCAACAATTTTCTTCTGTACAAGAAATAGGGCACTACACAGACTTCTATTCTGTAATCTCTTCCGCTCCTTTAGTTGTAAATGTAATAAGCTCCTAGAAAATAAAGTACATTTTGTATGACAGTAATACAGTGTGATGGTAATTGTTATACTTACAACTCTTACAATTATAAGTGTATGGGTCAGTATAATTGAACTATGCCATGCATATGAGGAGCGTGGTCTGCCTGCTCAGTACTTCAGGCTATGACCACCACCCTCTCTTTAATTCGTAATCTTGACATCTGGGAATCCCTGCTTGTGATAAATGATTGCTCTTCTCAAACACACCAACTACAGGCTCCTTGCTATATCTCTCTCATATACAGTATAAAAAAGTCTCAGGGTGGGAAGATATAGGGGGGGAACAAAACACATATATCAGGAAATGCAGTCTGTGTTAGCTGCGTGAGAACTGGTTGAATGCATTTAAAGAACTTTCTGCGTTGCAGAGCTTGCTGTACAGAATTACCTTTACTTGCTGCCTGAAATTGGTTATTAATCAAAGTAGTTCCATTCCTAGTCATGCCCTTAATGTGTTCTGTGCTCTCCACCCTGAGCTCTAGATATAAACCAGCAGTCTGAGCTAGTCACAGCACACCTTGCAGAAAGGGAGAGCACAAGGGTGACCTTATTGATGTCCTGCTGCTCCTTCACGGTCCAATCACACTGGGGCAGCAATAGATTCAGTACAATTTTTTTAAACTTCTACCACTGAATGAAAGATTTCATACAGTGTATGAAATGTACCTCATTTGTGTCTATTTCATCAACGTCCACATCTTCATTGCTTTCATCCACGTGTGCATTTGAACTTTTCACTTTGTTCGGAGGTTGTAGACTTAAAGAACAATGTTTTGTAAAAAAAAAAAAGAGAGAAATAATCAGTAAACGTGTCCTTTCCTCATTGCACATAACTGAGTAAACCAACCAGACGTGTTTGGGTGACCATATGCTAAGATGCTGTATATTTAAGGCCCAATCACACTGATTAAATGCATGCATTGTTAATGGGGGCACATTGTGTGCAGCTCCAAGTCTTGCCAACATTTATCTGCAGGCATATTTAGCCTTCTAGTATCACATCTTGGATGTGACCCCCAGCAATTATTCAAGTAACACTCTGTTGCAGGGTTTCTCAACAGGGATTTTACAGAACCCTTGATACCCAGAAGTCCTGCTGCTGGAGGTGGCATAGCAGTTTGAAGAGAAGCCTTGATATGCCCAGGAGGAAAGGAGTGGTGGCACTGTTGGAGAGAAGTTCTGAGCACAGGCAGTGTGAAGTCTGGATGTATGGGGGCTGCTGTGCTTGGACACAGGAACTATGGCTCCCCAGGAGGCAGAGAAACAGGCTATCGGTGTCAGGCCCTTGAGAGAGATCACTGCAGGCTGCTCTGAGAGTGTTAGAGGATCGGGGGCACACAACACAGTGGGACTGCTTGCCTTGTTTTTGGAACTTGACATGTTGCACCATAAACAGGGACAGCTGGGCTGTACTACAAGATAAAACCTTGAACACTCAAAAAATGACTGCTGGAAGCAGGAAAGGTGACAAGGTCACTGTGAACAGCAGCATTGACTAATCAAAGTGCACCCATGTGTCTCTTGCAATTAGAAGCAGTGGTGGGAATGTGCAACCTCACACTGAATGGTGAGTAAAGAGTTTGCACTGTGCACACGCAGCACTCATTTCCCTTTCTAATGCTGGGCACACACCTTACAACCATCGCACGACTTTTGTCTTGCGATGGTTGTAAGGTAATTAAAAAAAAACGTACGATCTGCCTATCTTGGACAGGCAGATCGTACTTGCTATGAACGCAAGCCGCGCCCCCCTGAGGGGCGTGCTTCCGATGACCGCAATGCCGAGCGGGCAGTGTGCGCTTGCGCACACCGGCCCGTCCGGCTTTTATCTTACGAACATGCTACACACCCCCGAACATCGCACAGCTTCCACACACCTTACGATAATCGTACGATTGCAGGATTTCCCGCGATTATCGTAAGGTGTGTGGGTACCCTAAGGCAGTTATAATGATGGTACCCAATGGGTCTAATAAACACAGTAGCTTGGACCACACAGCCTACTAATGAAAGAGTCTTCAGAGCCCTGGAAAGTACACAGTACATAGAGGTCTGGAAAGCATGAAAAGCAGAGCCCGGTGCCCCAAGGGCACATTCCTGGCAGGCCCTGCTGTCATCCAGTCCTGTGGGATTCAGGTACAGACTCCATGAAGCTATCCAGATCGGTGTGTCCTCAGCTTTGAACAGATGAGCTCAAGCATTGTTTCAGAAAAGACATCCATCTTCCTAGGACACGGGGGGGGGACTGAAGAATGCTGGGAGTGGGAGGAGTGATACCAGGCCATATCACTGTTTTTGTGTGTCATTATTTCACCCAAAATATTAAAATACCATAGCTTCCAATTTCCATGCTCAGCTCTGTCCAAACTATTTTGTTTTGTAAAGAGTGGGGAAAGGGTTAGCGCCTCTGCCAACTGGTGTCTGGTTTACCATTTTGGTGATTTTTCCATACTACCTTTCTTTTTGAGAGTGTCAGACAGAACAAGGAATGAGATGAAATCCCCCCAATGAGAACGCAGACAGCATTGAAAACATTCTGGTAATGGGTAGAACCTCTGATTGATATAGCTCAGTGTGTTGGACCTCTGCAGATAGACTATTGCTTCCACACAGCGAGCAAGGGTCCTTTTCTACAGCATGCTGGCAGGGTACAGGCTTTTTTCCTTAGGCTTTGGCTGTTTTCTGTAGGACTTGGCACACCTTTCTTTTCTGGAATGTATTGAGTAGTTGATTTAAAAGCGAAAAGTTCAATTGGTCTTTTTTTTAAATAATGCTCTATTTGTATCTAAAAATGATTAGCCCCTCCAATGAAAAATAAAATAAAAAAGCTAGGAGCTAGGAATCCTTTGTGTATCTGTTTAAATCCTACTCAGCTGTTCCTATCCCCCACTTTTCTCCATGCCATTAAAACAGCTGTCTCTTCCTGTAAAGATGATATACCAGCTCCCTTCTGTATCAGTCACCTGCCTTCTTTGTATTCTGCCTGCTTCAACTCTTTTCATCTCTAGAATAGTATATATGTGTCCACCCTTATCTGTAAAAAATCAATGTCCACTGGTGCTGATGCAAAGTGTGTATACAAACACAAAAGAACACAACATAGCTGCTGCAATAAGCATGCCCCATGTACACAAGCTAGGGCAGCATCTATTGTCAGTAGGAAGTCACGCATTCAAGAATCAAACTTATACTATATGAAGAAGGTTAACTTAGATATTAAACCTAAACGGATTCCCCCAACCACCACCTTATAGTACACTGGGTATAAACATTAAAGTGTATATAAACCTAAATACAAACATGTAATATATTGCCTTTGACTAGCCCTTAGATGTGGTGGCTGCATTAGTTTACTTTTTCCAGGTACTTTTCCTTTATTTTCACCTGGTATACCTGCCAGTTACACACTTCCTGTCCTATAGTGACAGCACTTTCCTGCTCTACTGTATCTATGGAGGAGCAGCGTTGTCACCATGGGTTGCTCCCCTGCTTTGGACTACAAATCCCCTCTCCATTACATAGGGGTGGTGTTTTGAAGTTCACATAGGACAGTCATCAACAACAGAGATTGAGAGTTCAGTTCAGCATAGGAAGTGACAAGGACTCTGCATTTCTACCAATATCAACAGGTATTTTCTGTGCTTGCAGTCTAATGCAGCCACCATCTCTGAAGACGGGTGAGCTGCAGTATATTCCAACTTCGGTTGCAATATACAATTGGTTCGGTTTTATGTTTCCCGGTTTCACCCCATTGCCAAGAAAATGCTATTCTTTTATAGATCACAGCTGTTGTGCTATATAATTATGGTTTATACAAAAATATCTTTGTGAACAACTACGGTGATAGGAAATGTTGTTAGCTTAGTTACAAAGTCTGAATTTATCATTGTAAACATAATTATATACAGTTTGTAGGGCTCCCAAGAATCATTTTGCTTCTAATGTAAATGAAATATGGAGACTGACATTGCTGACCTACTGAAAACGCTAGTTGCATTGTATGACGTGGTTTTTGGGTTAGTTTTTTTTTTCCAATTGAATATGTTTTTCGAGCGTTTACAATCTTTGTTTTATAAATAAACAGTTATACATGACAAAGGATTCCCAGTGCACTGTGGGTTAAGCAAGGAGCAAACAAAGCAGGAGCCTTGATACGGGCCTTTTCTGCCTGAAACCTTGAACTGAGCCCCCTGTTATAGATAAGTCTGTAGAGAAAAGGCTTTTTTTCAGCAAGCTATGGAGATATGTGAAAATTAGCTGAGGGCTCGACATGATGGATAATAAAGAAGGCTGGCCATACACTGTTAGATTTTTCTTCATTCAGCCTGTGGGAAGCTGCCGACAGGGCCACTCACTGAGCATATTTTGGCTGGTTCTTCAAGGGTATGGCCAGCTTTAATCAGTGTATGGTCGGCTGTAATCAGTGTATGGCCAACATTAATCAGTGTATAGTCAGTTGTAATCAGTGTATGGCCAGTATTAATCAGTGTATGGCCGGCATTAATCAGTGTATGGCCGGCATTAATCAGTGTATGGCCGGTATTAATCAGTGTATGGCCGGTATTAATCAGTGTATGGCCGGTATTAATCAGTGTACGGCCGGCATTAATCAGTGTACGGCCGGCTTCAATCAGTGTACGGCCGGCTTTAATCAGTGTACGGCCGGCTTTAATCAGTGTACGGCCGGCTTTTGATCAGTGTACGGCCGGCATTCATCAGTGTTCGGCCGGCATTCATCAGTGTACGGCCGGCCTTAATCAGTGCACGGCCGGCTTTAATCAGTGTACGACCACCATTAATCAGTGTATGGCCAGCTTTATTCAGTGTATGAACAGAATAAATCATTGTATGGCCAGCATTAATCAGTGTATGGCCACCATTAATCAGTGTATGGCCAGCTTTACTCTTTACTTAGAAGCTGCCATGTTTAGTGACAAAGGATGTAGAAAATAACACCTCTGCCAGAATCAGAGACCTGGGGAGAGGAAGGCACACCAGACCATGGTAAAGTTCTACTATTACAGGGGAATATGATAGGAATATCAGCCAAGTCATTCTAGTCAGTGTTTGTTTATGGATTTATAATTCAGTGAATGTTCTTTCTGTAGTATCCAGTTACCTGTTTAATGATGCAAAGTCCACGAATGCTTGCTCTTGAAGTCTCCCTGGTCTCTTGCTTTTAGCAGAATAATGGGAGTTCTGTTGATGAAATGCCCTCTTGTCTGCCATGCTGTTTCCTGGAATGCGTTCTGTAACACAGAGTAGAACTGTAAACACACATTAGCCACTGCTCAGTCACAAGCCTGAACTGTATCACCAGCCACCGTTATTAAGAAAAACAGACTGTTTCATATCATATCCAGATCTGCAAAGCACTGTATGGAGGTGGGACACTGGATTAAACGGTATAATAGCTAGTTAGTGTTCACCGTACACAAAAGCAGTATAGTGCCAGAAACAACCTTACACTTTTAGGTAGAAACCTCATGAATCTTCTTGTAGGCACACAAAATCAACACTAGCTTACTGTTACTGATCTGTGTCTTCTGTCTGAAATTCCATTTTAAAGGGAATATACTGTGGTGTTGTTGATCTTTTTTATTTATCATGGTCAGCATTAAAGAATAAAACTGTATAAATATTGCATATGATATAATGGCATAGATATGTTTAAGTCAGGTGAAGCATTAGGCTCCTTTTTCAGTTTGACGTCTTTCCTTTCCAGTAGTTTACAAACTTAATAGCTGAAGCTGAAGGGAGCACATACAAGTGGGGCCCCTTTCACACAGGCAGTCCTGTCAGTTTTCCAGGGGTATGTGACCGGAAACCCAATGTAACTCTAAAGATGTGTGTCCGTAAGAGAATGTTTGCATCCTCCTGTTTTTTTTTGGACCTAAACGGACACATGTCCACTTCCATCCTGCGGCCCATAGACCTAGAATGGGTCTCATGATTGCAAAGTCAGACAACTGCCTAATGGCTTCTCCAGCACATTCCAAAGATTCTCAATGGGTTTAAGGTATGGACTCTGTGGTGACCAATCTATCTGTGAAAATGATGTCTCATGCTCCCCGAACCACTCTTTTACAATATGAGCCCTATGAATCGCGGTATTGTCATCTTGGACTATGCCTGTGCCATCAGGGAAGAAAAAATCCATCAAAGGAAAAACCTGGTCATTCAGTATAGGCAGTTGACCTCATTTTCTGGGTACATAATGTTGCTGAACCCAGACCTATTATCCAATGGATGGCTCTGACCTATTTGCTTAGCTAAATTCAATAAATGGTGGCTAGATGGTGACTTTTTTTGGGCCAGGCAGTGTATATATGAGTATATGCATATATAATGAATATACCTTGGTGAACCTGTTAAATGGCACTCCAACACAAGACAGTGATCTGAACAGCCTACAAAGGCAACAATGTGTCTGGAGTTTCCCCAAATTTCCTAGGGTGAAAATAATGTGTTATAAAACAAGAAAATACACATATGTGTGCAATCCCTAACTTAGCTCTACTTTCTAACCCTACAGCCAAAAGCGTATTGGCCACCTTTAGGCTGGTGGTTGAGGTCCTCCGGTTCTCCAGTTGCCTGCCTGCCATCTCTCCCCTTTCCTCTCCCACCACCAGTTAATAGGGAAGCATCCTGGAACAATGGGAGCTGCATGGACCAGACCTCACTGGCACTGCTGCAGCCGGTGCTGCTGCACCGGCTGCAGCAGTGGTAGGTCTTCCCCTGATATTATCCATTGTACAGTAGCACTGTGGCGGAGAGAGTGAGGGTCAGCACTAGAAACTAGACAGGCTCTTTTGCATGTATATCCTCTGACAAATAGAGCAGCATTAGAAGAGTTGATGACAGCATGTTGCTGCTCATTTATTGTTCAATCAGCAGGTGGGAAACTAACACCACGGTATTCCTAGTCTAACAGATTGTGTCACCTTCTTGGTTGTGCTATTTAGCAGAGGTATATGAATCACAAAAGTGACACAATTATTAATCCTTTTACACATAAGACAGCTCACATACAGCATGCACAGTATATTCAATCAAGTATTTAGTTGTCTGCCTGGAATTCAGCTTTACCACCAAGGGAACTTAGAATTTGTCTTTGCAACTGGTTTAAAAAAGTGTAAAGACAGACTTGATGACAGTTATATTGTTATATTTAAATTAAAACAGAAAAAAAAGTAAAACACCCAAAGGTTATATGTAAGATATATAATATATGAATCTCACCATATGTTGATTTTCTTTTTAAATGTTGAGATGTGCCCATAATCAAATGGTCTCTAGAAAAGGCGCTGCCTGTTAAAGAACTTTCTTCATCATGGTTATCTAACAAAGAGTTACTGTACACTACCAGTGGATTCCATTCAGATCCTTTATGCACCATCTGCCCATTGGCAAACCTCTGTAGGTATCCATACCTGCAAAAATAAAGATTGCCTGAGCAAACAATATAATGACAAAAAAATGACATTACATATCTGCAATCAAAGTGTGTATACCTGACAAAAAACATACCCAACTTTTGCTGATATACCTTCAAACCTAGGAGAACTGGCTTCCTATTTGCTATGCCATTTGTCTTAAACCCTTGCTATGCCATTTTCTTTAGCATTTCCCTTGTTATCTCCTTCAGCCCTTACCGTGCCATTTCCCCCATGTCCTTACCATGCCATTTCCCTCATGTCCTTACCATGCCATTTCCCTCATGTCCTTACCATGCCATTTCCCTCATGTCCTTACCATGCCATTTCCCTCATGTCCTTCCAATGCAATTTCCTTATCCTTACCATGCCATTTCCATCATGTCCTTACCATGCCATTTCCATCATGTCCTTACCATGCCATTTCCCTCATGTCCTTACCATGCCATTTCCCTCATGTCCTTACCATGCCATTTCCCTCATGTCCTTACCATGCCATTTCCCTCATGTCCTTACCATGCCATTTCCCTCATGTCCTTACCATGCCATTTCCCTCAAGTCTTTCCAATGCTATTTCCTTTTAGTCCATTCCATGACATTCCCATTAAGTCTTCCCCATGTTATCTCCTTCAGCCATTTCCCTCAAGTCCTTACCAAGCCATATGACTCAATTCCTTCTCATGCTGTTTCATTTAGTTCTTCATGTTATTTCCTTCCCATTACATTTTTAAATACCCAAATGTGACATGAAACACCTGCTAAATACTTATACAGTCACCTTTTAATCTCTACTTATATTACCAAATAATTTGGCAGAAAAGGTAAATGGAAGACAAATTAGCAGGTAAAAATGGTAAGCAAAGGTGAAGTACACTACCACCTCAGCAGTAAAATAGGGGAGATAGCATATATATGTTCACACTTAAAATGTTAAGCATTACACTGACCCTGTGAATACATATCACAAAGTGCACATGTTCATGTAGAGATCTGGTAATGGCAATCAGCAGTACACAGGATGTCAGAACAAATGTATGAAGATGTCTTCCACAGGGAAAAGATATTCTATGCTACAGATATTCTATGCAAGTATTACTGCAGAATGACACCGATGAGTCATGAGTATATGCTCTTATCCAGTGAAGTTGAAGTATTAGTCAGTAGTACTATGAAACAAATTCAGTATCATCAAAGCCAACAACACAGCTCTGGTTAATTTTGATGCCTGTTACCAAGTATGGCTAGTATAATTCCTGTCTCACTATTTTGATGTGTGACGCCTAGTTGTACCCAATAGAGCTGTAAAATGTCTTAATTTCCTAATAGGAATTGTGGTCTGAATTGACATTTCTACTATCAGTAGCGGAGTCGCTGCATGCTTACAGCCTCACCTCTGAATTTTTACTTGGAATGCATATGAAGTGGTGGAACAGCGGTGCAGAAACTGTAGGACTGAACCCACAACAAAGGCCTAGATATTTTTTTTTAGCCATCAATGCCAGGCTATCTTGCATATATGTCAGGTTAGCATGACCTATATGCAATATAGTTTACTGGCAATTGCCTTATATTTCCAAAACAGTGTAAAACAGTTCTGGATGTCTTAAGTACAAAAAGACTCCAGCAATAGTCTTGTGTAAATGTGGCAAAGTTGTTGCTCAGGAAACCATCCATGAAACCTATTTGCAGATCTTATCTGCTGAGTTGTAAACATAGCGTATCTATATGCATGCTTATGCACTTCATTATACATATTTCTAGGAAAACTGTATACCTGATCCTGCACTCTAATATGTGACCTTGGGAAGTCAGTGTTCCCCCTAGCCTTCCACTGTAGATTGTCTGATCCTCCTAGGCCTGCTGTCTAAAAAGGGTGACTATGTACTTGGACTGAGGCCTCGGTTCGAAGCCTAGTATGTGGAGCCTGGGGAGTGAAATGCCATGGAGGAACTTCAGCCTGAATAAGGAGCCTGAGAAGCTGGGTAGAAGCTTGTACCTTGACTGAAGTATGGTGATTTCTCTCCATGGAGTCTGTAGTTGCAACATCCACAATCTTACAGCCAGAAGCTGAATTCACAGACTGCCATTGAAGGCTGTAAGTACATTTGTCCTTACTGTAGAGTCTGCAAGTCCATGGGTGTCCTGTTCCCTAACCCTCTCTCCCAAGGTTATTAAATCAATTCCCTGCAAACCAAATATCAGCAGCGTGGAAGTCAGTTAATCTGCTGCCAATGGTGGGTTGGTAAGTGCTTTGGGGCAGCTATGGAACTGTACCCTAGACAGGTTAGAAGGGTCCAATTCATCCAGGGGCTCCTTCACGTGTGATCTCTACAAGTATGAATACCGAGGCAAACATGGTAGGTGCAGGGAGTGGACAGTGGTTTCATGCTTGGCAACACTTTGTAAATAGATGTAAAAGATTGAACTTTGAAAAAGTGAGCTCAGCCAGGCTCTCTGCTTTGTGATTGGTTGGTCTAGTGCACTGTACTCTGCACAGCATTACTATCTTTGTACTGCTTTACCTAAACAGATATTGCAGAAACACAATGAGGGGAAGTTATTGAACTGGAGCAAACATTATCTGGCACAGTTGCCCATAGTAACCATTTAGCTTCTCTTTTCATTTTGTTCAGTTAAGCGTTGAAAAATAAAGATGGAAGCTGATTGGTTGCCATGCTCAGTTCCTCCAGATTCTGCCTGCTCCAGTTTTGCTAAATTCCCCTCACGTATGCTTCCACTATCTAGCCTGCAAAGCAAAAAAGCAATGGGGTTGTTTTACTATAGGCAAATAGGCTACTCACTTTCCAAGGGAATTTGCACTTTGCAGGGGATGTTTCCCTTAGCTTGGTGAATGAGGTGATATTTCACTTTGCAAAGAATACCAAACGTGCAAGGAAAATATTTAAAAAAAACTAATTCACTAAGCTAATGGCAAAGTGTGAATTCCCTTGCAATGTTAACAGACAATTTGCCTTTAGTAAATCAACTCCCAAATGTGTACAAACTTGATGGTTGGAATATGATTGAATACAATGACTAAAAACATGACCATTGAAATATTGATTACTCGATTGCTAAGGGTAATAGACCCCTTCCTTGCCCAGTTATCATATTTTGACCTCAATGTCATGGCTAGATTTACTATTAGGCACAGTAGGCCTGTGCCTAGAGATGGCAGAGAGAACAAGGCAGATTTTCCCTGTATAGTTTCAGCCACACATTTTCTTCCCATCGTCAGCAAACATCTCATATTAGCTTCTTTACATACTGTTACAATATTCCAAGCCAGGTTAAGCGGGTTAACCTGCTGAAAGCGCTTACCTTACTTGATGCCTCTTGATTCGATCATCTTTTTCCTTCCACTCATCTGCGACAGTCCCTCCAGCGCTGGTGCCGTTCTCCGATCCACCGCAGACTCCTCAGGTCCCATGGTGTCTGTCTGACGTGTGCACTCCTGGCTGCCAGGCTGCGCCCATTGAGTTTCATTTTCTCTCCTCTCCCCCCCCACTTTAGTGCACATGCGTCCCTACACTTTTTTCACAGCCGTTTGGGAGTCAGGAGTGCTTCAGCCGGGAGCACCACTGGAACAGTAATTAGGTATTTGCCTAATATATTTATGTTTTAATCATAGAGCATATGTCTACTGTTTGCTAGCAGTAGATATATGCCAAAAAACTATAGAGTTTAATTATAAGTCTAGAGAAATGTTCTTTGGAAAAAAGGTAACCTTAGGAGAGGGGTGTTGCTTTAAGCTGGCCATACGCTGTTAAATATATGGCCAAGTACTGTTGACTTGACCAAAATTGGAGCTGTGTGTGGCCTTGCCGACACCACCCAGCTCTACAAATGTTGCCAATTCAATTCACTGTTGTGGAAGAAACTGGGTGGCAAATTGACAGTCAAACAGTGATTGTAACCAATGAGGCACTAGCTGTCAGAATACAAAAGCCCAGCAAGGGAGATTCGTCCAACAATGCTGTTTATTGTGGATGGAAACAATCTGTTAGATTTCTTTTGTTCAGAAATCTTTATGTGTATGGCCAGCTTTAGTTGAATGCCAAAAGGCTCCTGTGATGGATAGCCAGCCCTTAACATTACACATGATGCACAATATATCTAAAAAAAACTACTGCAAGCTATATCACATTCATTACTGAGGCTTTCTAATCTTTTTGTGCCAGGAAAGGTATAGCAATGTCTAACTTGTAAATATCATAGAAAATCATGTTATTTTATGTAGAATTTCCAGTAAAGGCAACTTACACCAGCCTCTTGTCAGCTCGAAGGAGTTTATTGGAGAATTCACTGATGAGGCCAAGAAACGGCAGGTTAGGAGGTGGTAGACCATTCTCTTTCACTGGCTCCTTGAAGGCAAACTCAATCCCTTGCCTTAGGAGATATGAAAAGGACAAAAAGATTCTCAATATAAAAACCTTTACCAGTATGGGCAACAAAGACAAATACACTCAACAAAGACAATACATTTGTGCGAAAGCATGCCCATTGCACATTCAGTATACAGATTTAGTTATATTGTCCCATGTTTTACCAAAATACACAGACACACCTATACCATGAATACCTAAGAGCGCAAATGAGACATTTTAGTGAAAAGCGTGTATGTCTGTTTAAAGACTAACTCCAGCCAAATGTTTGCCATAAAGTGGCAAAGAGATAAAAAGGCTCTAAGCCTTCCCCGCTTTAAAAGATAGCATACCAGATGTGAAATTAACCAATTTGGACTTATTCAATATGGCAAATTAAGTGCAATGACTATGTGCAACCTGTAGCAACCAATCAGCTTTTAATAGTAGTCAGATCAGATAAAGAGTAATGCTTGCTCTTTTTAAATATGCCCATTTGTGTATATTGTACATATTTCTTCTTGTACAAGGACTGTTTTCTGCAGAGTTGGGATAACTTCCAATTTAGTTAAGTTTATAGCTGAGTTTAAAGAAGAACTCCGGGTGAAACCTTTATGAACCCTTGCAGTGGGGCTACCAACGAACTGCAAGGGTTAACTTTCTTGTTTTTGTCTAGGTGCTCCAAAAATAAAAAGTTATGCTCACCGGAACCAATGAGCCGACTCCCTGCTTCTTCGGTCTCTGAAGCCTCTCTCTTCCTACACTGCAGCATTGGAATGTTCCTCAGTGCCTCACATCTATACACTGTGTATAGAATGTGATTATATACAGGACCTTAGATCGTGGCAACGGAGGGGAAGAACAAGAACAAGCCATCTCTATGGTTCAGGTGAGTATACCGCAGAGTTTTTCTTCAACATAAGCTATTTTTAACAATTCATACAAAAGAAATAGAAATATTGTTTTAATTTTCATCATATCCATGAATGTAGTGCTAACTAGTGATGCACCGATACCGGTTTTTCGGTATCAAGTACCGATATTTTTTTTTTTTCGGTACCTGCTGATACTGAATTACTGATACCGGAAGTCTCAATAAGAAAGCCAGGCGGCGTGTAATGATTCGCCACCCGGCTTCCTGATTAGCCAGGAAGCCAGGCAACATGTAAAGACTTGCCACCCAGCTTCCCGATTAGCATGGAAGCCGTCTCCATGCTCCCTAATCACTGGGGGACAAGAAAGCATGGAGCCAGCTTTCTGATTGGCCGGGAAGCCGGCTCCATGCTCCCTCGTGACAAGAGAGTATGGAGCCGGCTTCCCGGCCAATCAGAAAACCAGGCAGTGTATAATGACTCGCTGCCCAGCTTCCTGATACCGGAAGCTCAAGTATGGGGCTATCAGAGCATTTGGCCGAGTACGAGTACTCGCCCAAATACTCGGCATTGGCACCGATAACGATACTAGTATCGGTGCATCCCTAGTGCTAACCAACCTATTTCTAAAATGTACTCTCTACCTTTTTGTTTTAAACTGCAGAATGATAACAATTGTCCAGATGGTATTTACTGCTCGAAAACAGTAAGGACTAAGTCACACTACCTTGTATAACAGTTCACTGCATTAAGGCAGGCCTTTGCTTTAAGGAGGCTGGCAGTGCACCCTTACACACAAAAAACTGGACATGCTCCAATTATTTTATGCAGCTCGCTGAAACACACGCCATATACGTTGTGGTGTGTTGTCTATTGTACCATGTGTTGGTTGCCATTCAAAAAGCATGGCACCAGAATGCAGCGTGGTGCACGTGTAGCCGCAATGCAAAGACCTAATAGACCCTAAAGAAAAGGATCTGTTTAGGTCATTTTGGTGCGGATTATCATAGGCAAAATATTATTTTGTGTGGTTTTAATACCCACTTTAATATCTCACATTAATAATTAGTAACTGTTACCTTTTGTTTTTAATTGTCGCTGGTCAACTAGAAAAACCTTGGGCACGAAAGTGTCTGAGCTAAGCACAGTTCTTCTTACTCCCTTTTATATTTTTAAGTGCAGTGTGGGGGAGGACAGAACAAAATCTGGTTGGTTGGTTACTACAGGCAACAAAACCTGTTTATAAACTTTTGACACTCTTATACTTGAGAGCCAATGTAGCTTAAATAAGGATCAGCCTAATAAAGCCTTGCTTGTAGTGCTGTAGAATGGTATAAATAGCATAGTGAATGTAAGGGGAAAACCTCCA
Organism: Nanorana parkeri; assembly: GCF_000935625.1. NCBI lineage: Eukaryota > Metazoa > Chordata > Amphibia > Anura > Dicroglossidae > Nanorana > Nanorana parkeri. The sequence continues at coordinate 358,307 of NW_017307790.1, forward strand.
CTTCACATACTTGTGCATCATAGCAATAGATTCTCTGCATTTCACGTGGTCCATGCCAAACGTTAGAGAAAAGCGGCGAGCCAGCTCCTTTATGTTAGTGAATGACGCAGGGGACGGGGTGGCACTGTCATGTGCTTCTCTGTGCTCCAGAAACAGCTGCAATCACATCACCATGTCGGAGAAAAGAAAGCAGAGCTGTTATGGGTCATGTCTTTTTAAGGAACAAGGACATTCAGTTTTGTTAATTTGCGTTCATTTTCAGCTGTCTCTCAATGACCTTCCTCCCCGGTGTCAAGGGGGGGCTATTTACAATGCACTGAATGAAATGGCAAGCATCTGTATCCCTATAATAACAAGCCTGACGACGTGATAAGTCATGCTTTCAATTATGTTTCTAGATCAGCCAGGAAACATGCAATCCTGTCACAAATCACACACAGAGTTCTGCCTTCTAGTGCTTTCAATTAAAAGCTGCAAAATAGAAGCTGCCTGCCAAATCTGATAAGTAATAATCTTCCTAAGTACATCGTATTTCTACATATATGACATACAGCTGACACTGATACGGAGAAATCATTATCTATTGCCTTACATAGTACATCATGTAAATGGCATTCACCCTCAATGGCTGCTGACACATTTTAACTAATTACACTAGTACGGTGTTATTCAGCAAGGCAGTGGAAAAAGCTAAATGTATGTCCAAAGTGGTGGAACCCATAGGAGCCAATTAGAATGCAATTTATCGAAGTCAGATAACTAGAATATGAATTCAGTTTGGTTGCTAAGGGTTACTGCACTTTGCTCTTTACCTAGTGCACTTTGCTATTTACCTTACAGAATAAGCGTAAAGCAATATTATTGTACCATTTATGTTATGTATTATACTAATATAACACTTGTAGTTTTTCAATATCTAGTGTCACTGTAGATACAAAGTTCACCTCTACTGAAAATATTTTTTATTTCACTGTTTCACTGTCACTGTTTTATTGATCATAGAAGTAGGAGTCGGCTCAGTAGATCGGGAGGTGAGCGAACACATACCAGCGTTCGCTCACCTCTCGATCCTGTCCTGTAGGTTCACTTTAAGCCTGATGAAGGGGACCCTGCGCGGCCCCGAAAGCGCTTGTTTCCACTTTAAGTGACTTCGAAAATAAAAATGAAGATTCACTAAAATCTTGACGTATTCTGTCATATTTGGAGTGCTGATGACATCTATACAACATTTCCCCTCTCGAACCTGTCACGGCAGGGGAGGGGCTGGATTCCCCCCTCCCCGCTCCGATCCGCCAGCGCTGACTGGCGGAACGGACGGGGGAGGGGGCGCGTACAGCTGTACAGAGCGCGTACAGCTGTACAGAGCCAGCTGTCAGTCACGCAGCTGGGCGGATCCAGACATAATTGTCGGGATCCGCTTCAGCTGCGGCGTCTTAGCATACCTTGGCTCGCGGTATACTGAGCCAAGGGTGACGGGAGGACGCTAGTTTGTGTCCTCCCGTTACCCTAAGGAGAACTATGGGGAAAAGCCTTAACCTCATAGTTCTCCTTTAAGAGATTAATAGATTAATATGCAAACTAATATACTACATTTTTTATAAGAATTTCCAGTTGCAGCTTCTGCACATTTTTTGGGGAAAGTAAATGATAAGTCATGAGCATATCAGCTAATGGGTGTTTTGAATGCAAACTGCAGACAAATTAATTGTTTAGCCTACAACAACTATTAAGATGTGCCTTTAACCCATTGTAAAAAAAAAGTCTAAGATAAACGTATTGTTCAGGCAAATCATCCAGTTTCCTTTTCCTTGTTTTTTTTTTGTAAATACATTTTTATTAGGTGGAGCACTTAAGAGATGATTTTGGAGATTGAATGTTCGGGGTAAGAATGGGGGCCAGAAGAAGAGAAAAAACATAGAATTAAGAAGAGAGAGAAAAAGGGAGGGGGAGAAGGAAGAAAGAGAACAAAGAAAGGGTGTGGGGGAATAGGGAGGAAAGATAACAGGATCAGGGGAGGTAAAAAGGGGGGGACTGGAGTATCAGCAGTGGGTAGGTTTTTGACCTCTGCAAAGGGGATTATTGGAGTCTTCTATGCCTAAGTAATCACCCTTTCATCAGATATGGACATGTAAGTTACTAACTTCAATTAGGTAACTGTACATGCATCAGGCTTTTTTTTTTTTTAAGAAGGGTCTCATAGGGGTCTTTACGGAAAAATGTGCCAGTCACTGTATATAAATGCTGGTAAACTCAGATCCTATTAGCTTTTGGGTAGTCCCACAATACATGTAGAAAGGATCCCTCTACAGATAGCCCTGAAAACAAAGAGATGGATAGCAGGAATGAAGCAAGAGATCTGCAAAGGAACTAAATACAAGTCAATACAATAGGAGTTTATAATTCATCTCAACTGCTAGAACATTAGCTGAGCTTATGGCAGTAGAGACCCATATCTGGATCCAGTCCTCTGCTGCTAGGTGCTTCTGGATGTCCCTCTCCCATTGCTTCATATGAGGTATGGGGGTGTCCTACATACTAGCGAGGTGTAAAGTGTATAGAAATTAAATAAGCCTTGGGCCCTGTAGATTTGCTAGGAGATTTTCAAATACCATGTGAGAAGATAGGTCATGCTCAGAAAGGGTTAGTTGGTAGGGAAAATGTTTAATTTGAAGATCCTGGAACACACATTTCTTGTTTTTAATTTCCCTATTCTTCACTTGCCGTCTTACATCATCCCGTTCCAGTTTTTGAGATTATTATTGTACCTTGTTTGTGTTTCCCCCGCTCAGATTTTCATTACGTTCCTCCATTTTAGATCTGTTTTTTTTTTAGCTAAAATTTAGCACTTTGCTTTATATATTGCTCATAACTATTTCACTGTTATAATAGCTCTGAGAATTTTGTATTTTTCATAGTGACATATTTATATTTAAGTGCAGTCCTAGGAATCTCTCTTTGGAACATAGACACTCAAGCATAGGTCATGCATTGGACACTAATGCATGTACTTATCTTAAGTACATTATAGACCTGAGCCTATATCAAGTCATGAACATTTTCCTTATCTGGGTGGCCATCTTCTATAATACCAGAATTAAATGTTTTTAAAGCTGTTTGGTGATACGATTTTTGTATTATTTTCTATCTTTATTATGTATTTTTTGTCCACTGTATGAACTGATGAGTAAAACATTTGTATATGGCCACATAATTTTGGGAGGTTTCTTTTGTTTGATTCTATTGGGTTGTTTCTGAGCTCATGACTAGCAGTTAGAGGTTCACAGCACACAGTAGTTGAAATTATCTATTGAGAATAGGAAAAAATTAAAGTAAGGCTCCAGAGGCACTGAGAAGCAAGGATCACACTTGGCCCTGGCAACCCAGTGACTTATTGGAGAACAGGCAGATACTGTAACGTCTGTCCTTCTCAAGACAATATCTGCATGCCTATGAACAGTCTTAACTCTCTCTGTATCCTGACCTCAATTCTGTTATATCCATGACTACCTCATCCATTTATGTTCACCCTTCTATCATTTTCATCTGTCCTTACAAGAACGTTTTAGGGGATGTCACACTGGTCTATCGAGGGTCATGATATCGGTAAGACGTGTTAAACTTTCTGCTCAAGAATGTTTCAGTTTCTTACCTTTTTCAGACAAAGGACCAAAGTTTTTGCACTTTCTATCCTGTTGATCTGTCTTGTTCGGCTCAAGGTTTCCTTAATTATATCACCAAAGTCATTGTAGGCCTACAGTAGTCAGTAAAAAAAAAATCCTAGATTGTAACTTTTACGGCTCCAGACTCATAAGTTATATACTTCTTAAAGAGTTGTTATAATTTAAGAAGTTAAAGTTTGACTAGCAATCCAGGATTGGAAATCATTTCATAAGATATAAAGGTAATCCTGGATAAAACAGTTTGAAAGAAAAATGGTTGTGATGCCCATACCAGTCAATAAGACTTTACCAATAAGACAGGTGGAATCTGATTGGTTGCTATATGCTTTCACATGTTATTTGTTATGGGGTTGTTCAATAAAGTTGTGTAAATGGCAATAATGGTGTGCATAAAGCAGCAACTCGACAACCAAGTTTTATGTTGCGGAAAGTAAAGTATAATTCTGACTGGTTGCTAGGGTTACCACCTTTCCTTCAAGCGAAACCCGAGCACACTCTAGCGACGAGCGGACATTTTGTTGGGGAGAATGAGTCGCGGCTTATTTATATGTAAATAGTGCCACCCATTCATATGTAAATATCACAGTTGAGACTATTTTCAGTGGGAGGCCAGTAGCCCATATCTTAATTTTGGTAGCCCTGTCTGCCTGACTTCTTGTGTCCGGGTTTCTGCTGCCATGAAACCCGGACACAGCATTCAAAACCCGGACTGTCCGGGTGAATCCTAGACAGGTGGCAACCCTACTGGCTGCTCTTGATTACTGCACTTTGCCAGACTTACACATCAGTGTTAAATCTAATCAGCTGACACAAACTAACATTAAACCTTTATTCATTTAATGCAAAACAGGGCAAAATCAACAATTTAACACAGTAAAGTACAGAAACACTAGAAATCACCTAATGTCTTTATATTGTGTGTTGGCCTGTAGAAAAACATATGCATTCTAGAGAATGCCCATCCATATGTTCAAGAAAGAAAACACCGGTATGCATGTATCACTGTAATTACCTTCATATACTGCTTGTAAATCTCCGCTACAGCTGACATCTCCACTACACTGGAGGTTATCAGCTTGCAATATACAGCCAGCAGCATCCTTCTCCTGTGTAGAATGACCAGGGTCACGTCATCCTCTTTCTCTGACGTTGCTGCGTATTAAAAAAATAAATCAGAATTACCTCATACACCCTATCTATGTAATATTAAATAAGCAATGGCATGTCCGCATTGATCAGTAAACAGGATAGTTAAATACTTGGCATTTATACTTAATTCTGGGCTGGACCATTATAATAAACCCTATAAAGCTGGCGTGTTAAAGGGGTGTTAAATATAAACTTTCATATTCTAAACTGCAAACTAACAACTGCACTACGCTGAGACCTGCTTAATATTTTTCAGTGCAACAGGCTGATCGCAGTAATTAATTTGTCTTTGCTGGGTGTGACGCACCCCCATACTCAGGATGAGTATGTCCGCCGCTGTATTCTTCCTTGCTGAGGAGATATTGCAACCTGAAGATCCTTAGCTCTCAGTTTCCCCAGTCACTGGTCGAGACACAAGTGTAGGGTGAAACAAACTCTGATTTATTGAGCAACTGCACAAACTTTTATACAGCAAGTGATGATATCAGATTATAATCCCATTACTCCCACCCTTCCTTCCCCAGACAATCTGTCTTCACAACACCACAGGGTTTCCCCTGCTAACGAGCTCCAGAAAGCCATAGCAGGAGCCTGGCCAGAATGTCATTATCCTGGGCTCCTTCAGAGTACAATGGGAGATAACGAGTGATGGTGCTGAGAGTCTTTTGATAACCAGGTTACACAGTATAACATAATTAAACATAACTCAACACCAATACACATTTAACTCATAAACTGATCACCATGTCGTCACACTGGGTTTCTATGGCCTGCCTATGTCATGCAGGGAAAATACATGTGCCTCCAAGTGCTATAATAACAAGGACTCATTGCTGCTAAGCCTGACTACTTCCAAAGCTTCTCCTACATCAGGTGAGGCAGATCACGTTATGCTGAGGAATGACCAGGATATCCTAGTGGCACGATGGACCGGCAGATACAGCAGGTCATAAACGGCCAGTAGTAGAAGAAAATACTTCTAAAGACAAT
>NW_017307790.1:364231-368871 GCF_000935625.1 Nanorana parkeri
GATCAGTGATATTTTGTAACAGCCAATGATTCATATCTAAGGCGAGAGAAGTAGATCAGTGCTACAAAGTGTCCCAAAAGTAATAATACTTTTAAAAAAACCTTTATTCAAAAAAATTAATGAACCCCTTCATTGCTGGTGTGTGTGTGTTTGGAATAAATGAAAATTTCGTAATTTCTCATAATTGGTTAGATTTTAGTCATATATAATTACAGTTCATTTATAAATATTTAATTTGTCCTCTAAACAGCAATATATAATAAGTGTGGGTGCACTAAATTCTATGTTTTGTTTACGTTCAGAACTTGGACAATTGCCTCCATTTTTAAGGGGTTAAAAAATAGAAATATTAGGAACACTCAAATGTATATGCAGCTAATTAGCAGTTCGATATGTACATAACTTTAACAGTGATTGGAATTCTTTTAAGGGATAACGAGGGAAAAAGTTTGCTGGGTACCAGAAAATAATGCAATACAATATTTGCAGTTCTGCCCTGTTCCTTAAACTTTGATGTTTATGTATAAATATTAGAGGTGCATTGAAATGGAAACCTATACCACGGACTGTGATAGGTGGCTGAGCGGTGTGGGAGGAGAGACGCCGGCCGCTCACAGCGCTCTCGTTCTGCAGCACTCGGCCGGCTGTTCTTTTTTCTTTTCTCCCCGCTGGAACACAGAGCAGCGCCCAGCGGGGAGGAAAGAAACCAGGGAGGCGCCTATGTATTGGCCGAAACATGGCTCTTTCGGCATTATGCCAGTTAGCAATGCATTCCCTTGAAACGCAGGTTGACTATGTTACTAGATGTTATGATATCTTCTTCCAACACAAGGCTTACGGAAAGAAAATCACCTTCGTCTTTTTCTGTTTGGGGAGTCTGAAAGACATGTCGAAGGATAAATGACAGAAGCTCTGTCTCCACTGCTGAATCCACATGGTAAAATATCCCTCCTCTTCTGTTACTTAGCAACAAAAGTAGGTCACACAAGGAAAGGAATGACTGAAAAGAATGTATTCATAGTTATGCATACATATTGTAAATGACATGGTTCAAAAATTACATTAGCTCATTACTGTAACACAAAATGAATGTTACCCTACTTTACCGCATGTAACACTCACCTGCTCCCTCACCGACTGATCTCTGTGATTCACGTATTTCCTACAAAGCTGACAAAAGTCATATACCTTCGTCCTAAGTGCATCAGCTGCTTCCTAGAAAACCAAAACATATAGCTGTACATATACAGTATATATTGGCATATCAAAGAATGAAAGGCTCAAAGGGTTATTGCACTTTTATTATTAAAAGTCCAAAATCTCTCCAAACCCATTATTAAATGAGATAATATAATCTCATATCTCAGATGTGGACTTCTCCCTATCGGCTATTAACTGGCCAGAGATTACTTCTATAGTAAAGCCATCCTTGGGAAACACCCAGCAAGCAGTCAAAGGGCTTGACCTATACATCACCTGCATTATGACTGCTCAACTACCAACCTGAAGCTACGTCTCCGGCCATCTTTGTGTATGCTTTATTTAAGCAGGCAAGTTAAAAGAGGAGGATTACTGCAAACTAGCAGTCAATAAAATACAGTGTAATAATTGTGCTCCAAGAATTATAATGCTTTCATGTTACATTATGCATGGCCGAGCCAAGCTGGAGGCAGAAGAGGAACCTGTCTTGGGCGCCGTGCTGTGGGTGGCACAGCTGGGAAAGTAGCCTCTGCATCACTCAGTTGTCTCCTGCGCTGTGCAGGACTGAGCTGTTAAACTGATAGCACACTCCTGCAGACTACACTGGGAAAGCGGGGCTCTCCCTGTAAAACCAGTGGCACTCCACTCTGCTGTCAGTGCAACAAACTCCCACACTCTGTATCAGGATAAACAGAGCACAGTGTCCAGCTGTCACTGAGCTCTGATGATTACACAGGGAGAGCTGTGTTCTCCCTGTGTAATCTGCAAGACTGAACTGTCAGTTTGACAACTCGGGTCCTCCTCTACATTCATTTATGGATTAAAGTTGCTTTTGCAGCTTATATTCATAAATTACTGTTATGTGTAAATGAATTGAGAAAAAAAAAACTTTGTTTAAAAAACAACATTTTAGTTCCTCATTAACCTTTAGTGAACCTTAATTTCAAAAATTCTAAGGGAAGGTGGGATTGAAGGAGTTAGTAAAACTTCTTAATTTCCTTAGAATTTTTTAGAGATTTCTTTTTTTTATTATTATAAAGTTTTAAGTGCTTTGTACAATAAATATTATTCTAGTAAAAGGGACAAATCACAGAATAAAATTTGTAGCTAAACCTAATTCGTTTTTTTAATCCTCAGATGTGTGCATTGTAATTATTTTAATGATGCCTTAATTCCATTCTCTTTTACCATCATTATATGAATATTTTAGACGTGTTCGTTTTTGCAGCGCTGAACTAAAAGACTCCAGGGGCCAGCAGGGGGGGAATGGGAGATGACTTTGGCATCCTCGCCTTGTCCCGACACAGACATCACCCAAGAACAAAGTGCAACCCATGATGAATGGTGCAAATTAAAAATTAAAGTACCTTATGGTGTGGCTCTTCTATGACAAGTACCAGCTGCCAAAGGAGGGCATAATACATACACTGGAAAGCAGGCAGCAAAAGCTACATAAAAACAATATGGAGAAAGGTGGTTATACAGATGTGACTGGTTTCTGTTTTCAGTAGATCTTTTATGGCTTGTAATGTAAGTTGTAGTTACTCAAATATAATCGATCTGTGATTTCAGCTTATTATTTATTATCCACACTACATTGTTATCATGAGGTTTGAAATTCTTGACTTAAAAAGCGGCAGTTTTAACAACCAGTTTTTGGAAAACCCTAATTAAAAAAATTACAGTTTTGACAAACATTTTTCTAAAACTGAAGTGACACTTTTGTCAAAAAACTTTTACAATATGACATTTCAATTCAGATGAATATCTAAGCATTTTACCTGTACTGGTAATCTTTGTTGCTCCATATCAAATTCAAATAACTTAAATGTCTTCTGAAATAGACCCCACTGACTAAGATTATGAGCACTGTAGGTAAGAGACAAAACATTACTTTTATGCCAAAAACTATTTTTAGCGTCTGTGTATCCAAAGGCTCTGTGTAATCTTTCAAAAACACTCCAGATAAAAAGAACGCAAGTGTTTTACAGCACAGCTGTCCTAACAATGCAGTATACAGCAGTAAGTAGAATGTGATTTTCCGGCCTTTCCCTTTTTATGGTGCATATACTACATTAACATTACTTATATGATAACAGTCATAAAGTATGTCCTTTCTACCACATCTCCTTTTATGAAACTCTAAAAAATTCACACTACTTTATTAATTAGATACTGTAGCAGAAGGTTTAAAGGGATGTTGTGCATTTTAAGATTACATCTGCTTATCACATTGATGACTTACTTGTGAAATGCTGCAAGCCTTTTTAATGTGCAAGACATAGGATGCACATCTTCTGCAGTCAGGTGCCCTTCTCCCTGAAATATTATATATACACATAACACTACTACAATATTAAACATAAATTAACTAAATATACATCTTAAGAAGGGATGAGCTCAGGTTCAGACTGGATCCAAACCTGATCTCTTCCGAGCCTGTAAGAAAATTCCTTCCACTGTTGCCCTATCACCTGCGGCTGGGGCATTCCCATCTGCAGCTGCACATCAGCAATGGGGTGGGATGCTGTGACATCATTGACCTTATACAGGTGAAACTCGAATAATTAGAATATCGTGCAAAGTTAATTTATTTCACTAATGCAACTTAAAAGGTGAAACTAATATATGAGATAGACTCATTACATGCAAAGCAAGATAATTCAAGCCGTGATTTGTCATAATTGTGATGATTATGGCTTACAGCTCATGAAAACCCCAAGAACCCCAAATCCACAACCTCAAAAAAGTAGATTATTACATGCAATCAATAAAACAAGGATTGTACATAGAACAATATCGGACCTCTGAAAAGTACAAGCATGCATATGTACTCAGTACTTGGTTTGGGCCCCTTTTGCAGCACTTACTGCAATTAATTTTGCGCGATATTCTAATTATTCGAGTTTCACCTGTATGGTCACTTAGCTTTATTTGGTCAATGACCAGATTTCAATAATTCCCTACTCTATACACAACTAAAATATGCTACTGGCAACTATGGCAATATATACACTTTAAGTCTACTCAATTTATCTAAATCTAAGTGTTCTTTAATCCACTGCAACTATATCTCAAAGAGTACATAACATGTGTGGTGGGTGTGTCTGCTTCCTGTGTCTCTCTGCTTGCTACACCACTAATCACATATAACTTCCAATGCTGATTTGAATCTGATTGGTGGCTGTGAATCCTTAATACTGACACTTTCTTGATGCAAGAGACAATGAGAAGGCTACAGTAGGTGTGTTTGGAAATACTGTATATAATGTCTCCTACATTGCAAACTAGCAAATAAAGATGTTGTACGGTCAAAAATCACCATCGTCAGGGAGTAAGGTGGATGGGTGTACTACAGCAAATGTCTGAAGGAAAAACTGAACCCCAGAGCAGGTAGGCCAATTCCCTGCTTACATTTCAAGGCTTCATTTACAGCTTTA
>NW_017307790.1:368906-388217 GCF_000935625.1 Nanorana parkeri
GTTAGCATATGTAATTACATACATAGCATTTCTAGCAAAAAATAATAGATTGACTATTTAAAAATCGGCAACAAAAAAACAGAAGGAGCCTTGCAAACTACTTACCCCAATATGAAACCTTGAATTAACTGTTTATATCACTATTAAACGTGTCCTGTAACTTACCTCCTGCAGAATATCATCCAGCATTTGGCTAAAAGTGTCGAGGAGATGATCAATCAGTTGTCTCTTGGAATGGCTGACCACGCTAAGGCTTGCCAGGTTCTCTTTACTCAGGCTGCTATATGTCTTGGAACAGACCTGAAGCACCTCTTCCTCTGAATGATTAGCGGCTATGTGTTCCATGTGCTTTAACAAGGCTTCCAAATGCTGTAAAGAAATTTGCTATTATGAGATATTAATTTATTAAGACATTCACCTTTATATAGCAGTGCAATTGAACTACATTTTGGCACCAAAGTGTACAATAAAAGCATAATGCCTTCCCACATTGTTTTTGTTTCAGCATTGGCCACACTCAGCTCAACTTCAAGGCCTGTAAAGCAGTGCAGATTCTAGGAATCTAAATAATAAAAGCAGAACTGCATCTAATAAAACTAATGCATCTGAAATACATGCTCTAGTCCATTAATATACAGATTTATAAGCAGCATAGCAACCAGCATAGGTACATAAAAAAGCAGATTTTCTACTGCACTCACACACCTTGACTTTCATTCTCAGCATCTCAGTGAGATGCCAGAATAAGGACTTTAGCTGTTAGCTGACATCACAGCATCTCTCCTGGCTGTGAAGCAACTCCTGCAAGATTAGCATGATAGTGCCAAAAGTAGCTAATGCCATTGATGGTTTGTCAGTTTGCTGTAATACGGAGGAGATTAGCGTATAGGTCGGACTAGGCATGCGGGGGATTTTTCCTTACCAGGAAGCTGAGCTTGGAAAAAAATGGCCCCAGGCCTCATTGTGCCACATGAATGAGATAACCGCTGCCTTTTTCCTGGTTACACTTGAGTCAGTAGAGTTTAATGTCAATATAGACATCTGTGGAGCTCACAATTAAAGCAATAAAGTATCAAGTGGACATATCATCAAACGTTTACTGGTGATTTGGGTCCTCACTCCTTCTGTTTTCGCTAGTGATAGAACGATGGAGTAATCTGAGGGCTGAAGATAAGAGAAAAATAATTACATTTTACACTTACCTTTTCCATTTGTGTTTCAGCATAAAACTCCATATCAAAGTATTGGGGGATTTGAAGAAGGTTTATAATTTTATCGGGTTCTGATGAAAACTGTCAAATTAAATCAAACACAAGTGGTATGCATTAGAAATACAATACTAATAAATAATAGTAAATGAATCCCAGTGGGACAGGGCATAGTTGACAGAACACAATTGTATTGGTTTACTAAAGGAGTAGGGCATGTTCACTCTGCAAGGTAATTTTCACCTAGCTCAGTGAATAAGGCAAAGCACTGCTTGCTTCCATCATCCAATTATGTGCAAGCACAAATACTGTTTTTTATTTTCCTTGCCCATGACTGGGTATTATTTGCAAAGTGAATTTTAACCATATTCACTAACCTAAGGGAAAATTCCCTTGCAAAGTGAACAGCCTATTTGCCTTTAGTAAATCAACCCTAATGCTTCACGCTCACTGCTGTGCACCTTATGTCATACAGTATGTGGACTAACATTTAATAAATGTAACATGCTGTCACTCAGAAAATATGCACAAGCAGAGCATACATAGTGTATATTTAACTAATGGGGCTGGGAAAGAGTTGCTACGCAGATGTACATATACTGTATATTAACATATATGAGAAAATGAACACAAAATGGAATGCATTTAATTAGTTTAGCCATCCTCTGCTCTCACGAAAAACATGGCTCAGCTTGACTTGAATCCCCTATAACATTGTTAGAGTATGTACTATACTAGTAACTCACGCTCTAAGAAACTTATTATGCACTTTTTCTTGGATCGGATCTCTAAATACTTAAATTATCTGTTGAGAACCCCATGGGCAATACAAATGCTTCCCACGCTGCTCTGATGTAACTTGAGTGCATAATATGTGAGTTCTCATGTGTTACCTTTGCCAGCAGCAAGGGAAGGGTGGCTGCAAAGTGTTCAGTAATCCTTTGTCTGTCTTCCAGTTGTGCTTTCTTTTCCTTGGCTGAGGGAACCTACCAGAAAACAGCATATACTTACAATAAATATTTCTATGCATTTCCCATGTCTGCTATGCATACAATGTTACATGTAAGAAGAATACAATCTGAATTCACACATGTAAAGGTAACATGATCCAAGTGATAAAAGCATAACGATGCACCAACCGCAAGGAAGCATGCACTATAATTAGGATTGCAGCTGTTTGTATCCATAGATAAGTCTGAGATGTACACTGAATATACAACATAAGCTAGGGTAACAGATGAATGTGGCACAGCACATGTTCCACTTCTCCTTCCTGCTATTCATAAAATATGCATAATAAGGTCACACTGCTGGACTTATACAACCAGTGCTGCTATAGGAACTTTGATGCGTGCTATAAACAGACCTTTCTCCCCGCTCCTCTGCCTATAGGTGGATGGCCCTCCATGGCCTCTCGGACTGTTGCCAGTATTAACTCCACCAGAAGGTTTTCCTGTGTCCCGTTCAAACCTGAAAACCAAGAAGCCAGTTGAAAAGACAAATTATATCTTCTATTCTGAACAATATGAAAGGAGGACCTGTGCTTCATTCCACATATCTCATCATTCAACTCATTATCTTTTAAAGCCACTCTGTCACCAAATAAATAAATAAAGCTAGCATCTAAAAGTGAATCCAAAGCCACAGGCCGCGCTTGAATCTTCACCATCCGACAATGCTGGGTGTGTCAGATGCCTGCGTCTCCCTGCCGCGCACGTTGATTCCAACTGCAGGATGCTACAATTATAGTGTGTCCCTGCAGTTCTAAAGGGGAGCACGACTGATGCAGCAGCTGGCAGAACTGTCGGATGCTGGAGATTCTAGAAGGGGGTGCACTTGTGCAAGAGAGCAAAGATTGGATTTACCACCAGAGGACCTTATAAGATCGACAGTAAAAGCCATTGCATAGAAAACAATGACACATAATGTTAATGTGGCCAAAGGACCCTATAGGATCAACACTAAAAACAAAAACATTCTAGCAGGTACTTATTTCAGGAGATACTCTGTAAGTCTTTTCTGCAATAAAAGCTTCTTATCTGCCCAATAGCAGATTTCTAAATATCATACACTGAGATGCGCAAGTACAGCTCAGTGTACAATCTCAGCAAGTATTGGTGCCCAGATTAATTTTCTCCTGCGCACATACATGGAAGTTATGTCACCCAAGGTTGGCCAACTGAAATTGCAGAAGACAGCAAACATAGGGGCAGAACAGGCGAAGATGTAGATGGACGCTCGTGTTGATATGTAACATGTGTGGTGCACTTTTCGTTTTAGCACATAGGCGCATCCAAAGCGTGTTTGCGTTGTATGTGCGTGCACGTGGGGGACGGTGGACTTCTTTTTTTGCATTTTTTTTATTTGTTACTTTGACAATTTTTTTTTTGTACACTCAACTTTATTGCTATCAAGCCCCATATGCGATAGCAAATATAATGTGACTGGTCCTCTTTATGGAGACATCACAGGTCTTTCAGACCTCTAATATCACCTAGGGACTCCAAAGAAGCTGATGAAGCAGAGATCTGCGTCACCAGCTTCTTCTTCTGGCTCTAGAGCCAGAGAATGTGCCCAGTGACACCGGCAGTGATGTAATGCACATCACTTCTGGGTCCAGTGATCGGAGGAAAGATCAGTGGCTGGAAGCCGCTGATCTCTTCTCCGATCCATCCGGGGAGACCCACCACGCCGGTCCCTTGCTTGCACGGGGGGCAGCGGAGCCCAGGTAGCCAACGGCAGCACACCGTACAAGCGATCCAGCACCTCTACAGATGCTGGATCGCTTGTATTTAAAGAGCAGTCGTCTGCTGTTTAAAACAGTACCAAGAACACGGCTGCAGCAGCAGCCATGTTCTTGGTATAACCACAGATGACGTAGATTTAAGTGAACCCGCTGGAAGTAGTTAACCACTTGCCGTCCACCCGTTGTAAAAAAACGGACGGACGGCACTGCTGCGTTGGCGGGTTGCCGTCGCCAGACGGCATTTTTTTTCTGCTCGCGCCCGCCCCCTAGCGGGCACGCACGGGCAGAAAATACCAAACCAATGCAAACACCCGTTACCGGGTGTTAAACATATAGACGATCGGCGGCTCCATAGCCCGCCGATCGTCTATATGTGCTCGTTTTTCCTGACACCTCACCTGCAATCCCGGGATCCGCTGCCCCATCTGCGGCCCGGGACCGGCTCGGAGGGCGTCAGGAGGAAGAGGGAGAGAGGTCTCCCTCCGGGCTGTGAATGCAGAAGTGATGTGTATTACATCACTTCCGCATCCACCTGTCAGTCAATTGACCTGTAGAAGCTGTGCCCAAAAAAACAAAAGTGAATCGCAAAGGACTAGCCACCAGTGTTACCTATAGGCTTCCTGCAGCTGATCTTTTCCCCATTATTGACTTTCCATGCTTTGTTCTGCACTGTATCATTGTGTGGTGGTGACCATCTTAGTAAAGGAGCAGGGCCTTGCTTCCTCATGTCAGAGCTGCACCCCCTGGTTACTGGTGATCTGATGACTAGTGGGGTATTGATTAAGAAGCAGCAGGGAAGGTCAAGGAAGCCTTGATCAACAGAATGAATAAAACAGAAGCAAAGGGATCCTTGCGCTATATATCCTCAGATACAGCTTTCTCTCCAGCAAGAACAGTGAGCAACACACTAATGACATCACCTAATCTCACTATAAATCTCATGAGACTAGCAGTTACAGTCAGCAAAGTCCCACACTGCAGATATACAGCATTTACATTTGCCAGGAAGTTCATTGGTTTTTTTTCAGGAGACGTAGATGTTACCTGTAGGATAGCAAATTTAACTCTTTGACGTCAGGTCTACGTTAAGCGCGCGCTAGATTTTTTCTAATGGAATATGGTGATACACTTTTAGCAGCACAAGTCTTTTTTTCCCTACTGTGTATGTAAGTCTTCCAGCAATAACACAATAAACACGCTTAAAGTTTACCTGTACTAAGCTTCAGGCTCCAGCCTGGCACCATGCAAATCATGCAGGTACCACAAAGCGCACACAAACACTTTCGATTATCATTAGGGCAGCTACGGAGTGCTGCTGTTTTATACAAGTACCAATTCAATCCATTTCAGCCCCGATTTCTGCACTTCCCTTTCTTGGCTTGCCATTATAGTTTCGTACTAATAGTGAGTTGCAGGGCCACAAGGATTGTCAGACGTACCAGCGAACTAGTTGCGTGGTAAGGAACCCACTGGCAGGAAGCGGCCGATAAGTCCAAAAACGAAGTACAATTCAGGGGCAATCCAAGAGAGTAGTCAAAGTCCAGTCCGGGTCGAGGCAGGCAGCAATGGTTCAGAGGCGATAGACAGTCCAAGGGTTCAGTAATCAGGAAGTACGAAAGGGGCAACAGGTAACAACAGGATCAACAGGGAGGCTAGGTGTTCACCAAAGGGTGGAATAACTCAGCAATAAGCCAGAGCTCAGGCCAGGTTTTTATAGCCAGGGGAGGTAAGACCACCCCCCGGTCACCAAGGCAACCAGGAGGCCTCCCTCCCCGGGAACCAATGGCAGGCGAGAGAGATGGAAGGTGTGTGCTGGGAACCTCCTCCAGCAAGGCCCACACCTGATGGCCCTAATGGCGCAGGAGCGCTACGCGCGCACTTCCGGGGATGCGCACCTGTGTACAGCCTGTGTACTACACATGCGCACCCGCCGCACGACTCGCTCATGCGCACCCGGCGCACGACTCGCGCATGCGCACGCGGCCCGGGCACCAGGAGTTCTACCAGGCTGGAGGGGAACCCGTGCCCTGCGCCGTGGTCCCCGAGCAGAAGTAACACCCCCTGCTTCCTGACAAGGATCCTGTAATACACTGTAGTAGCTGCAGCTGCTACAGTGTATTACAGTGTCTTCCGTTTGCAGCATCGTTCTATTCTAGACGTTCTCTTATTGGACGTGGGGAGGTGATGTCACAGCACCGTCCCTCATCCAATCAGAAAACGTCTAGTATTCATTGAGAAAAGTACTTCTGAATGGCCGCTATACTCAGCACAAAGAACAACACAGGGAAGACGGAAGCATAGCAGCTGTAGCAGGGAAGACGCGTCATACTCTGCAGTAGCTGTGGTTACTACAGTGTATTACAGGATCTCTGTGGACCTGACAGGAATCATTTATATATACTAACATTGTACCAGGCTAGACCAATATAAGTCTACTGGCTTTACATCTATGACATTGAATAGGTCTTATTTTTTTATAGCCTTCCCTGCTTTCATTCTTTCAGCCACCCATACACTGAATGCTAAGAAAAGTAAAGTGTGTTTTTCTTTATTAATCCTGATCTGTGTTTTCCATTTGCCAACTCACCTGCTATGTTTTCCTTATCTTGCAGGAGGATGGAGGTCATACATTGCCAGTCCTTTAAAAATCCAGGCGTGCAATCCCAAAGACTGTCGACAAGGTATGTCATGTGCTCATGCAACTGAACAGGAAAGAGATTTTTAGTAATTAGAAATGTCGGCCACATAACAAAGCCTCATTATAACCTGACAATAACCTGTTCAGTAGAAGAAACTTACTTTTCATGGTGTTTTCATGCCTCTGTTTGGCACCTATGTAGATTTAGTTGCTAGAGACATTAAAGTGCATGTAAACCCTTACAATGAACTACTCTTATATGCACTGTTTTGGTCTGTTAAATATCTCATTCAAAGAATGTTGTTATATCTGTTGGATAAATACATGATGATCCTGCCAAAAATATATTGAGCTGATAACAGCCTGTACTTTCTGCCTTTGCCATCTGTTGTCACTTCGTCCTGTTCTCTGTTATCTAGCAGGATTACCAGGTAAATATTAAGGGGAAGTAACTCTGTAGGAATTTGTTGTTGTTTTTTTTGTCGGGGGGGTGGAGGGGTTCTGAATCCAGGCAAATTCTTTGTTTCTGTATGTACTCATATTTTCATTTACTACTGTGAACATTCTGTATTTGTTTTACCACAGAGTATAAAAAGCAACTAAAAATAAACTAGAATAAGCTAAAAAAAAAAAAAAAATGGGGGAAGCTTGAAAAAAGCAGCCACAACATCTATAGACTGGTAAGCTGCAATGTATTATTACACTTTGTGTTTAGATATATAATATCATATGAACGCTTATAAATCTTTATTGGAAATCTCCTTCTAGTTACTCTGTTCCATAAATGTGAACAGCTCCAGAATAGCGCTTATGTTTTCCACACACAGATCATTTTCTAACTCCTCTACACGCTTGGAGATGGTGTTTGACACAACCTCTAGAGGCAAGTCATATCTCATAATGCTGCATACTCCTGTTACATGCCACTTTCCAGACCCATCTGACATTTCTTGGGCCATTTATGAAGTATAAAACTCTTCTTTATAATGAGTCACTACTGCAGAGTGCAGACATATCTACTGAATGGAAGATGAGATAGTATTTTCCCCTGTGAGTTAAATGTAACTGAATATATCCCACAACAAAGCACTGTTCAGTACTGGGCAGTGTGGAACTATTATGGATCATGATTAATTATTTGCTGTTTAACTCAATGTCGGATATCTGTACACTACTCTTTGGTATCTTAGCTGAATTCCATTTTCACTACCTCCCACTAACCCTGTAGGCATTTCATGAACAAGAATGTAACCAGTATAATAAAAGATAAGTCACTAGCACTGGGAGCACTAGCACTCAGCACACTGGCATTATGACCTTTGTGACATAGTCACAATAAACCAGATTAGGTTTGCATCTTGAACATCTGAGTGCTAGTGACTTATCTTTTATTATACTGGTTACATTCTTGTTCATGAAATGCCTACAGGGTTAGTGGGAGGTAGAGAAAATGGAATTCAGCTAAGATTCCAAAGAGTAGTGTACAGATATCCCACATTGAGTTCAACAGCAAATAATTCATCATGATCCATAATAGTTCCACACTGCCCAGTACTGAACAGTGTAATATTCTCAGTTACTTCTCAGTTACTGCTCAGTTAGTGCTGGTGACTTATCTTCTATTATCCTGAGATATAACACGGTGTCATCTAATGTTGTCACAACCAGCACCAGCCCACCAACAGCGCTATATGGTGTGCAGCTGGTATCTGCATTGATTCAAGAATATAACCAACCTCTTATAAAAGACTCTATCCAGGTCCTTCCCCACTTTTCTCATTAGGTCCTTCCCCACCCTCAACCCCCATCTATTCCTCTTAACCCCTATTTACTTCGCCCACCTCTTTCTTGCATACTGAGTCTCCTTTTCCTCTATTACCTTTTTACAGTGCCATATCTAGTCATCTCCAAACCACACTTAGATTTTTACATGACTACACCACCTGTTCAGGCATCATATTCTTACCCACATACTTTTTATTCCACTAATCCATGCTTGTAATAAGCTGGGACACTATTGAAACTTTGCATTATGCAGTATGTATGTTTTAAGGAATATTTTTATGATGCTATTGACGTTGCCACAACATACCTATAAGCAACATGGAGTTAAAACCTTGATATAAATGAAGGAAACTGAAACTCTAATTTTAACATAAAATGGTCCCAATAGTCCCTGCTTTATTACACTTTTTTCTTTTTCAACAAGTAGAATAACACATCCTCAATTAACGTATCGAAAATGTGAACAAAAAAAAAAAGAATAAAATTGCCATATATGAATGAAGGCTATAAAATGCACTACCAGTTATATCATACCTCACTTTGAAGGAAAAAATCCAGCAGCTTTCTTAACAGCCTTACATTGTGCTCACATCCTCTTGTCTTCTGTGAACCTACTCCTCTGACAACTGGGATCAGATACCTGCAATTCATAGAAGAGGTGTATTAGAGCTGACCATGACCCTTAGCTTTCTGTCTCATGAACCCATTAATTATGTATTTAGAATCACCTATGACAACTGGAACAAAGGAAAAATAAGACTGTTGGAACCAGTCAGGACTTACCTTTTACTCCCTAATCTGCTCTGAGAAATCACAAAGATGGAAAATTCTGTTTTGCAAATCAGTGTCACCAATCTAACGACTTATAACCCAGCCATGCGTAAGAAAATGTACTCTGCATTTTAAACGCCTTAAAACTTGAGATCTTAAAGTGACACTAAACTCAGGAGTTAAATCCTAAAAATTGATTCAAGTACCTTAACTATTAACATAAATGTATCTTATTTGTGTATCACTCAGCTGTAGATCCTCAAATCATCTCTGAATTCATGCTGACACTGTCCTTCCTTCTGGATGGGGCTACTTTTGTTCCTCATGGCCCCTGTGTGTGTTGTAAAGTAGCCACAGCTCCAAGCTCACTCTCATGATGGACTACAATCTCATGTTTAGTTTACTAATTGGTATTGGTATTTTAGTCCCTCATGGGTTAGCGAGTGTGGATTACTTTAAAACACAGAAGAATTCAGAGATGGTTTGAGGCTCTATAACTATGTGATGTACAAATAAAATGCATTTTCATTAATAGTTAAGGTACTTGAATCCATTTTTGAGATTTAACTCCTGGGTTTAGTGTCACTTTAATTTGTTGTCACAGTAGAGTATTGGGTAATTTAAAGCAGTTTCTTATGTTGCTTAGGGGTTTATAAAGCAGCAGTATGTATGTAGTCATACCGCTGCTATAAAAAAAGAAAACTACATTTATACATATTCACATTTATAGACACAGTGGTGTGCTTTACAAATGTCCATTGCGCTCTGGTGGCTTCGGGACCCCAAGGCAAGCAGAGTGATATATAAATTAATAAGGAAAATAAAAAACGGTCACCGGACCTGTCAAAATCATGTGACCAGCTCTCCTCCAATCACTGAGATCTATCTGCTCTGCATTAAGCAGAGAGAACACTGCAGAACACCACAGGCTCCATACCACAGCATGCATTTCATAAATGGCAAACAAAATGCAGACCAGAGAATGGGGTAACCCTTCAGAGTAGAATGCAGAGTAGTTTGTCTAGAAAGCATGCAAGCCAACCGTGTTTTATCTAATTATAAACAAGGATAATTACGGTGTCTAAGCTTTCTGCAAAGTGGAGCTTTTATGAGTCTCCTGATGCAAACTGTACTGATTTGCATTTTTAATTAGACAACCAGACCTATGCTGTATTTGTCTATATGCACTTTGACATTTGGCACTTCTGACATTTGCCTCAGCTTGCCATTTTAACATCTCTCACGTTTTAGCTTTAAATTTCTATGTCCATTTAGTCCCCATTAATAACTTTGGATAGATGTCGAGAATCACAATCCCATACATTTCCTGTATGCCTTTGTCAACATTTCATTCCCTGTCCTAATATCTTCCATTGTTGTCAAACATGCCAACATGTCAGAAACTAGTACACAGTTTTTTTCACTACTCCCTCACAGCTACACACCTCCTCCCTAATGTCCCGCCTATGTCCCCATCCATCTACTTGCGAGCCCCTCCTACAGCCTGCAGCCCAGCTGCATGTGACATAAGGTGCAAGGCATTGTAGCACACAACCCAGATTAAGCTGACCCAGCAGCACCAAAAAACAGCAGAAGCTGCTACTCAGAAGAGACAGTGATATGAACTGTTGTTAAAAGTAAGAACAGTTTTGGAGCATAATAACATAGCCGTTTTATTTATTTAACAATGCTTCTTCTGAGTAGCTAATGTGATGCTGATGCATTTAGATCTCCTTTAAAAAAATCTGGCACTTGAGAAAATGTGTCCTGTGTCCTTTTAGACCCATGGTGGTGAAGCTTTTAGATATGGGGATCCCCTAAAATTACCAAAGAGCCATAAATAATATTCAGCATCTCTAGTGCTACAGAAGACTTACTATAGAACAGCCTTTCTCAACCAGGGTGCTCCAGCCCCCTGGGCTGCCTGGAAACTTTTGCACAGGGGCGCTGGGACTGGGCCTGTGATGTGAAGGGGGACTGCAGACTCTGATACATATCTACATTTACTTTTTTTTTGTACATTTACTCGAGATTTTGCATACTTTTAAAGGGTGATGTGCCTGAAAAAAGATTGAGAAATGCTGCTCTAGAAGACAGATCAGAGGCTGTGGACATACTACAGGCACAGCTGTTAAGATAAGCTGCAGAGATGTTAAAGGAGACATATGGCATGTGCAGCGGGCATTTTGCATGCAGCTAGAGATCACTGCCACTATAACTCCTTTACAAACCTTTTCTCTCACGCCGTACGGTCTCCCTAAAAATTGGTGATGACACATTTGACGTGCACACAGCAAAATACATTATAAAAAATAAAAACACAAAAAGAGATACCGGAATGAGCAGCAGAAAAATAAGACCGTGTGCAAGAAACAAAGCAAAATACTTTTACCAGTACAAACCAGTCAGAATCTTTTTCCTTCACTGGTCTGCAATCTGGTCCTAGCAGCAAAACGGGGCATCAGTTCAGGGTGTGCAGGTACAATATAGTAC
Organism: Nanorana parkeri; assembly: GCF_000935625.1. Taxonomy (NCBI): domain Eukaryota; kingdom Metazoa; phylum Chordata; class Amphibia; order Anura; family Dicroglossidae; genus Nanorana; species Nanorana parkeri. The sequence continues at coordinate 380,548 of NW_017307790.1, forward strand.
CATGGGACAGTCCTTGTATTTCACATAGGGTGCTATACTTTCCCTTAACTCCTCATTAATGTGGCTCCAAGCGGCCCTTGGAATGCAGGCACACAATTTAGAGAACTATATAACAGGGATGGGCAAACTAATATGGAATTCAGGAGCCACTCTGTCCAATCCCAGAACAGCAGGATTTATTTTAGGAGCCAGCTCCATTGACAACAACTAGATAAAACCTCAAAAGTTAGGCGCCAGCTGTCATTTTTCAGGAGCATTGACTACCTGGATCCTGGGATATATCCAGCCCTGCTATAGGTGATACATACGAGGAACATGAACAGTGATATGATTCAACTACTAGTACTCCAACTCAGAATAGGATGGGTTCAGCTTTAAATAGAAGTATCCATATTTTCATTACTGTTAGCTATGGTAACATTCAGCACAAACAATGTGGATTTCAATTACCTTGTGTACAAAAACTCTCCAGCTGCTGTTGCCAGTGGCCTGTGTGTAGCATATACGAACTGGTACAACATCTCACAATCTTCATTGCTAAACAGATCTTCACAGTTTCTGCAAGAAGATAAAGCAGACCCTATTCTGTGAGGTCAATTTAATTCCAGTATAACAAAGGACAACTAATTCATTGTACAAATGCACAATTAAAGCAATTCTTCCCCTTTGTGTAAAGTGTTACTGGTGGTGTCAGAAGGACAACAATACCTCTGGTACAGAGAAATTCATCCACCCTTAGTAAAAAGAAGTAATTTTATACTTCTACTGTATATGCATTGCTATTTAATAATAGCAAAAAAAACATTAATACACAATGTGGGTAGAGGTATTCAGATGCAAATAAACAAAATACTATTGTTAACAAATCCAAAATGTTATAAAATACAGGATTTTGCTTTTTATGACAGACGACATGCATACGTCTCATCTAATGAAGATAGGTGTGCTGCTTACTTGAGAAACAGTGGGTGGACAGATGAAATCCTTCTTAAGGTGCCCATACACATGTCGATTATCGTACAATAATCGCGGGTGATCCCACGATCGTACGCTAATCGGCAGGTGTATGGGCAGCGTGTGACCTCTTCTACTGTACGGTCGCACGACATTCGTCTTCCAAGCACGCTTGACAACCTGCCGAAAATCGTACGATTTTCGGCGGGTTAGTGGCGTGCTCGGGAGACGAATGTCGCACAGGCCGGTCTGCGCAAACGCACACTGCCCGCTCAGTACTGCAATCATCGGAAGCCCTCATCGGAAGCGGGGAGGGCTTGCAATGATCACAAGAACGATCTGCCTGTCCAAGATGGGCAGATCGTACGAAACTTTAATTACCTTACAACCATCGCACAACGAAAGTCGTGCAAAGGTTGTAAGGTGTATGGGCAGCTATACATGTACTTGACCAACTACATGACCATCCAGGCCAGAACCACAACAAAAGTTTATAGAGCACAGATACAGAACAAACAAGAAGTTTAAAGCAAACTCAAAAACTGAAGATTTGCTTTCTTATAGAAAACACCTAGACAGGTTAAAATCAATCTCCAGTTAAAAAAAAAAAGGTCCCCCTGCAGTGGGGCTGGCCCTGCACTGATGGAGTTAGCTGCACGTTAATGTCTGGGGGATCTTTATAAAGGACATTTACTTACCTGATCCCACTCCTGTTGGTTCCAAGGCTGGAGCCTGCAGCCTCTTTTCCCCTCCTCTCCAGCGGTCAAAGGCACACTGGTATCATCACATACAATGCACAGCCCTTAGCCCTGTATTATATGCGAGGATGCCAAGGACAGTGCACAAGCTGTAATGTAGGAGAGAGAGGTGAGCACCAACCGCCGGGGGAGCACCCCTATACATTAACGAGCAGTTAACCCTTCCAGTGCAGGGGTAGCCCCACTGCAAGGGTAGTTTTTTGTTACCAGGAGATGGGCTTTAAAAGATAAAATCAACTTATCAAAATCACAAACATCAGATTATCAAGACTATCAAAAAGAGAAATCCACTTGATGTACATATAATGCACAAGAACATCCATCTTATATAAAAGAACTGTGTGTTCATTTCAAGTGAAGACTGAACTTTTGCACAGGAGTGTTTTCACCATCCCTTTCCTATAAATTTAGCCTTGTAGCTTTCTATTGACCTTCTATATTATCTGTTAACTCTGCATAACATTCCACACATCCCCCTTCCACCTTCTCTCTCTGTATTATCGTATAAAACCTTAATGTGCTGTAATAAATCAGACCATCATATAGCAGACTTTGTTGTGTGTGTGTGTGTGTTGGTCTCCTATATCGCAACATGCTATCATAATTTGAGCCCACTGGTTAATGGTGCTAGCAGGTGATTTGCACCTGCACTTTAAAGGAGAACTATGAGGTGAGTGATTTCCACTCACCTCATAGTTCTAAGCCGACCTGTGACAATGAGACTGTCACAGGTCGGCTCAGTAGATCGGGAGGTGAGGGAAAACATACCGGGTTCCCTCACCTCTCGATCCTGTCACTGCTCTCTGCCGTGACAGGGGGAGGGGCTGGATTCCCCTCTCCCCGCTCCGATCTGCCAGCGCTGACTGGCAGAATGGACAGGGGAGGGGGCGGGTACAGCTGGCTCTGCCTCTAGGTAGGCAGAGCCAGCTGTCACTCACGCAGTTGGGCGGATCCCGTCATCTACGTCGGGATCCGCTCCAGGTGCGGCGTCTCAGTATACCGCGAGCTGTAGCTCGCGGTATACTGAGCTTAGGGTAACGGGAGGACGCTAGTTTGTGTCCTCCCGTTACCCTAAGGAGAACTATGGGGAAAAACACTGGCCCCCATAGTTCTCCTTTAAAATGTATTTCCATGACATTGTGAAACAGGCTTGACTTTAAACATGTCTGCCTTTGTTTATCTCAATTGCATAGTAGCTGCAAAAAAATGAAACACTAATGCAGCCATCACCTGTAACACTGATAAGCTGCTATATATAACATTTTTGTTCTTGGATTTAGATAGGCTTTAATTGAGGAAAAGCAGTACCTTTGAAAAGAAGGAATCAAAATAACAGAAAACTTTTTTTATTTTTTAATGGGATTAACAGACATGAACTTGGGTGTGTGTTTGAAAATAGTGTTTCTGTATTATACAACTATAGCTTCCAACATCTTCTGTTTTGTTTGTCTCCTAAGGCCTCATTCACACACAACGCAAGCAAAATTGTATATTGCGTATATACGAGCGTCTATGCGCGTGTATACGAGCGTCTATGCGTGTATATACGAGCGTCTATGCGCGTATATACGAGCGTCTATGCGCGTGTATACGAGCGTCTATGCGTGTATATACGAGCGTCTATGCGCGTATATACGAGCGTCTATGCGCGCACTATTTGCATTCCCAGAATGCATCATTCCTAATGGAAATTTTAATGAACTGTACGCACATACGCGCAGACATGTGTATGTGCGTAAAATACGCAGAAATACGCTGCCCGGACGCATCTCGGTTCCATTCTGTTTTTGCGCATATATACGCTACGCAAATATACGTCTCCATACGTGGTTATGTGTATGGAGCCATTTATTTGCATGTGTTGCATATGGTACAATACGCATGTACGCGCGTATATGCGCGGCAGTGTGAATGAGGCCTAAAACTTTCATATTTTCAATGACATAGATATAACAGCTTGTTATTAACCCTTTAAAGGCTGCTCTGTACAGAATATTTCTATGAAACTCTGTAGTTAAATTTTTGGCTTCAATAATTAGGTCTAAAACGTCAGCTTCTTTCCTTTGAAAAAAAGGTGTTCTTGAATTGGGAGAATAAAATTAACATATTACAAGTGTACTATTAAGTGATCATCTGATATTTCCAGGTCAAAGTCCATTTATTAGTATCGGTCATTACAGAAGCCACATGTTATTATTGGTATCTGTTACATATTCTGCATAAATATAAATGGTTATTTAAAAGAGATATTTGTTCCTCGTTATTGCTTTAACTAAGCTATACAACTGACTTACTCATAAAATAGCTGACAGTTCTGCCATATCTGGAAGACATGTCATTACTGACAACTGGTGACAATCCATTGCATGATGGGCCGCCATTAAACTCTACAGTGTAAAAGGAAGACCATGGCTATAGCCAAGCTGCTATGTCAGTAATGATGTGAAAGAACTGTCTCCTTTTTCCTGATGGCTCTGCATGATCCATCACTCCGTCTACAATCCCCCAGAAATATGTGTGAAATAACTGGGCTCCTCCACAGCACTAGCAGAGAAATATTCAACAAAATACAGTAAAGAGTACACCTTTGTGTTATTATGTACTGCGCAGTTTAATTCTGCTTAATTTGATGTACATACTGTACATATTTTTTGTGACCATTGGACAGCAAACATGTAGAGCGAGCCTATCCCTGCTACTTCTTTAATGCTGTCATAAGTAACATGTAGTACTGTCTCATGCCAGGACAGAGTGCTCTTCAACCCACATGCAAGTGCCCTGGGGAGCAATGTGTCAATATTTCAAGAGTATGCATATTGAATAAAGTTATTGTGATTATTTCGGAAAGTTCTCAAACTATTAAAAAAAAACTGGTAATGCTATGGATCTAACTTTATATAGCAGAGCAGTGACTACACTGTATAGCAAGATTCCACAGCAGACTATACTTACCGCTGTCACATGAGAAGAACAAAAAATCCCAATTGTGTTTTGTTTTAATTACGGCACTTTGCACTAACCGATTAAAAAAACTGTAAGGGCCTATTCACACTTGTCTGTTGTAAAGGAGTTAGAAAGTCCCAGCATATACTATCCTGTTATAACATCGGCATTATAGTAGGAATACATATATCATTGTTTTCGATATTGCAATCAAAGCTTTTTTGATATAATCCCTTTTATGTAGTGAGTGCTGCCTTCTATCTGCCCATCACTTTCAACAACATCATCATGTTTAGTTTATTAATTTGTATTGAGATTGTAGTTCATCAAAGAGTGAGCTTGGAAGGACAGTGTCAGCACCAATTCAGAGATGATTTGAGGATCTACAGCCGAGTGATACACACATAAAATACATTTCTGTTCAGGTACTTAAATGCATTATTAGGACTTGACTCCTGAGTTTAGTGTCACTTTAATGTTTCAAAGTTTTAGCTTCCTGCAGAATCAGCTGGTCCCCTGAGCGCTGGTCTAGATATCCTGTTTTAGGGTGGCTCATTTCCCTTGCAGGGTCCTATGGATCCTTGTCCACCATCCTTGTGTGTACTAACAAGCTTTGTGTATTCAGAAATACACAGACACAGCAAAGGCAAACTACTCCCATGCTTCCTGCTCCTGCTTCCTCCCTTCTCCGTCCTCCCTCCTACCTTCTTTAAGCTAGTAAAAGGATAGTTGCTGGAGACTGCACTGTCCCCTGTGATCTTGTACTGGACAGGAAGCTCAGCGAAGTGGAGCTGAGATACTTGGAACATGATGACTGTATGTGCTTGGGCAAAACTGTAAATAAATACTTTGCTGGGCAATGTATATTTGTTTGATCTTGATTCATTATTGAAAAAAGTTTGAGAGTTTAATACTACTTTAAAGTGACATTAAAGTCAAAAATATTTTTCCCTCCCCCCAATGTTAATTAAAGCACTTACCTTAAATTATGTTTCTTAATCCGATCTTCTTCTTCTTTCCTGTCCTTTTCAGCCTTCTCTCCAGCGCTGCGGCAGGAATCCGATCCAGCGTTGACTCCTCTGTGTTTGCTGGCACTTCCTGTCTCACGGTGTCTGCATGCGGGTGCACGCGTTTATAGACTTACCTTGTGTCTCTCCTTGTGTCCCGGCCGAAAATGTGAACTGAGCATGCGCCCGCCCCAAGATGCTTTGCGGCCGCCCGAGAATTTTCAAATTTTCGGACGGGAGCACGCGGCGAAGACAGGGGTTCGTTTAAACCGCTTTTAAAGTGTTTTTGGGTTTTTTTTTACACTTTTTGTCTATATCTACTACTTGCTAGCAGTAGATATAGGCAAAAAGACTGGAGGATTTAATGGTAATTTAATTAAACGTGTCTGAAACAAGTTCTATCTCAACTGGCACACTTACCCATAGAAACCAATCGGCTTCTACCTTTTTACAAACAGTTCAAAAAATTTTAATTTTAAAGCTGATTGGCTGTGCTCCAGATGAGAGAAAGTTTTGAGTTGAGACACTTTTTATTAATTCCCCTTGTTATGGCTCTTTAAAATCCTGAGAAATACCTGATGATCCTGCCAGGAATGCAGTCAGTCCAAACTTCCTGTAGTGGATTGACAATGCTGCTGCTGCTGCCCTGAAACAGCTGCATTGCTGTATAAAATATTGCTGGGAGTTGTAGTCCTTTATAGCTGGTGTCATTCTGCAGAGATCATTCCACTTTTTAATACAACTTTAAGATTTTAGGATAAGATTTAGGATAAGATAAGATTTAGGATCTAAGATTTAGAATTTAGAGACCTTTTTAAAGGTCCCAATAAGGGAGGGGTATTTGGCATAGGAAATGTCAATACATTTTTGGAGCAGAGGATAAAATTATTTTTTATGATTATTATGAGCCTGGGGAGATCTTCCCTGAGTAGATACAAAACTTTAAACATCAATCATTTACATACTTTGAACCCAGGCAACATACCACAGTAGATCAATTAAAACAGCTCAATGTACATAAGCATTTTTTTTATAGCATCAGAGCAATAGAAGTAGGTGAAGTGCTGCCCTCTAGTGTCATACATTACAATCCCACATATTAGCTTACTATGCATTTACTCACAGCTATTATACAAAATACTTGTTCCCACAAGCCAGTGTGGCTAATAACCAAAGACTGTCATAAGCTAGTCTTAGGTCCACCTTCAGGCATAAACACTTCAGTTACTAAAGTGTCCATGTAGTGCAATTAATATATCAAAAAGTGCCGAAATTTATGACAATTAAATTTCATTAGCTGTAATCAGGTCAGCAAAAAAAGGAATCTTTTATGTTACTACGGGGTTTATTTATAAACAATTCGTAGGGCCATATCCACTGCAAACATCTGTAAGCATTCGCTCTCTATGACTATATGCCAAAACAAACATTCTATAGTTTTTACCTTTACAAGTGCAATGATGGCTTTCATGTAATATCGCATTATGGCCACTAGATGGAACTAGAGGCGCATAGAAAGTATTTAATGTCTATACTCCTCCATGCCATCTAGTGGAAATAATGTGGTATTACATTTGAAAATACATTGCATTATGAAGAAAACTATTAAAGCAGGGGCGCCCACTATTTTCCGTCTGGAGATCTACTTTTCAAATGAAGAGCTCATTGAGATCTACCAACGAAAAAACACCTGCATTCAGGGACGGGAGGGGGCGTGGGCTGCGCAGGCAGGCCCCTCGCCCACAGTGCGATCGCCTGCATTAGTGCCTGTGTTCCAGTCCAGTGCGATCCATCTCACTGCTCTGCATTATAGTGACAGCGGCTCCGTCCTCCGGCCTCCCCCGCCGCCGTTTCCTTCACGTCTTCTCGGATCCCCGCTGGGGAGAGCAGCGGGGATCCAGAGAAGCGGTGGGAGGAGAGGACATGGCGACCTACCAGTGATTGCTACGCGAAGTGACATTTAAGTCAAAAAAAATTTCCCTCCCCCAATGTTAATGTTAGCACTTAC
>NW_017307791.1:0-36976 GCF_000935625.1 Nanorana parkeri
CAGGAAGGGGGTGTAAACACCTGGTCTTGAAGTGGTTAAGACATGTTAACTTAAAAGAGAGCTATGGGGTAACCTTTTTATCCCATAGTTCTCTTTAGGGTCACGGGAGGACATATACTAACATCCTTCTGTGAACCAAAGCTCAGTATATAGCGGGCTATAGCTCGCTATATGCTGAGAACACTGCAGCCAGGTCAGATCCCGACAATACTGTTGAGATCCACCCAGCTGGCTGATTGACAGCGGCCTCTGTCTATCTAGAGGCAGAGCCAGCTGTGCCTGCCCCCTCCCCTGACTGACAGTCACCGTTCTCTGCAGGGAGATGATCGGGAAGTGAGAGAGCGACAGTACGTGTTCGCTCACTTCCCGATCTATAGAGCCGACATGTGACAGTTTCAATGTCACATGTCGGCTCTAACTATGAGATGAATATAAATCACTCACCCCATAGTTCTCCTTTTACTCTTCCCCACCAAAATAAAAAAAAAAGAAGAAGAAAAAAGAAAGCATGGCTGGAGTTAGGCTTTAAATTGTTATCCATCGAAAGACCTTTTATGAGCCTCTACCATGTTGAATCCCCTCCATGTATATATGGACTTCCTAAGATACATAAGGATGGGACCCCTCTCAGGCCAATTGTCAGCAGCATAAACTCTGGCATAACATGGCAAAATATTTAGCCAGAGTCCTTGCCCCTTTGTTTGGAAATACACAGCACCACATACAGAACTCTCAGGATTTCACAAACAAAATCAAGAACTTAATATTGGACAGAGAAGAAACAATGGTATCCTATGATGTCACATCCCTCTTCATCTGCATACCCACCACAGAGGCAATTGGAACTGTGAGAAAATGCTTGCCTCTAGACAACACCCTAGGCAGAAGAACGGAACTTACCCCGATCAAGTGTGTGCCTTATTGGACCTTTGCCTGAGTACCACCTAATTCAAGTACAATGACAAGTTCTACATGCAGAAACATGACGGTGCCATGGGATCGCCGGTTTCACCTATTGTGGCGAACCTGTACATGGAGGAAGTAGAAAGCAAGGCCCTGACCACCTTCAAGGGAATTACACCCAGTCATTGGTTCAGATATGTGGATGACACTAGGGTTAAGATTCACAAACAAGAGTTACAGGCTTTCACTGACCATATCAACTCAGTGGATCATAACATCAAGTTTAGGTGGGAAGATATGCAAAACAACAAACTGGCTTTTTTAGACTGTTTAGTAACAGTGGAAGAGGGAAGGAGGCTGGAAATAGAGGTCTACCGAAAACCAACACACATGGACCAGTACCTGCTATTTGACTCCCACCACTCTTTAGACCACAAACTGGGAGTCATCAGGACTCTACACCACTGGGCAGAGAAATTTCCCACCAGAACAGAGGCCGTGACGAAGGAATTCAAACACCTCAGGGGAGCCCTTAAAACTTGCAGGTATCCAGACTGGGCATTGGTGAAAACAGAAAAAAGGAGAGGATAGAGTGCCAAGAGTACCAGTGAGAGTGAAAAGCTTGACAAGCGGAAGAATCTGGTCATCCCATATGTAGCTGGGGTCAGCGGAGTATTTAACTTTGCTGCTGCCCTAGGCAAGGCAGCAGCGCCGCCCCCTCCCCCGCAGCTTCTCGGAAAATCCCACAGAACAAAACCCTCTGGTCTGAATTCAGCAGTATACCTACATCTAAAGGAAAGAGGTCACTACTTTGAAGATAGTCAAGTAGGCATCCTAGACAGGGAGGAGGACTGGTTTAAAAGAGGCGTGAAAGAGGCCATTTATGTAAAAATGGAGAAGCCAAGCTTAAATAGCGGTGGGGGGTTAGACATCTATTGTCTGCCACATACAATGCTGTTTTAACACCTCTCTGGGCAGGTTATTAACACCTCTTAGACTCTAATTACGCAAATGCAATCAACACCTGTGATTAACAGATTATCTGGACTGGAGTAACACTCACCATATGTAATCCCAGATAATTTTTTGTACAAGTCATTCTGAATTAAGAAAGCAGGTTGGATGACCAGTGAAACATCTTCAAGAAAAAATACATCAAGTCCAGTTGCCTTGACTTACTTTTTACAGATATTAGAGGGAAGTACCACAAAAATTGCTTTGTTTGCCTCAAAAATGTATCATTTGGCTATTTATACATTATCATGAAGTTATTCGTGAATTAATAGGCTCATAGCTGAAATTGGAAAGTGGTCCTATTCCTTGTGCTTTAAACAGGTATGGGAGCTTAAAAGGAAGCCTGACATGCTGTCATGACAGAAATATGGGGGCAACCATTTCTGGTTTATTTCTAAAAATGGCAGTTACATAGGGAGCAGCGGCTGCCCCATTCACAGAGCCGCGTCGGATGCGGAGGGTGGCCGGGTGCAGGTGGCAGCGCCGGGGGTCAAGGGGCCGTTCGCGGTGGGATCAGAGAGGCCCGGTGGGCAATTGCCACCCTGCCCCCCGGCCCAGTCCGCCCCTGCTGTATACACACACACAGGTCAACAATATGGTCCTATATTTACAATCTCCGCGGGGGAGGGGGTTAGAGCACTATCAATTAGCTTAAGAGGCAGCACAGCAGCCTGCTTTTGGCTCCCTTGGCTTGATTGAAGCACCATTCACACTTCGTTATGGACTTGATTGCTTGGGTCTCACAAATTGCTTTGTGAGACTCATGTGATCAGGAAATGCAAACAACCATGAATTGCTGTAGGGTTGGCAGCTGTCTTTGTATTGTCTGTAAAGGTGCTCATTCATCCAGGTCATGGTATATCTTTAAAAAATAAATAAAGGCAACTGGACTTGCTGTATTTTTCATGAAAACGTTTCACACACGTTTGCACCTCCAACTAACAGCTGAACACATGAGTCTCACAGGGCAGTTTGTGAGATTCATGCATTCGGCTCCATTTGTAGGTGTGAATGGGGCCTTAACCTCTGACACAGCCATCTGATAAGGGCTTTGTTACTGCTCTGACTTATTCACATGTGTGTGTGTAAATTTCACTTTGAGCTATTGAGCACTGTGGGGGGTTTTTCAGTCCTGACCATGACAGACCAAAAAGAAAGAAAATACAAACATCTCAATACATCCCCTTTAAACAAAAAAGTCATAAATGAGAAGGTTTTTTTTTTTAAATTCACAAATGAGATCTTCTGTATCATTTTTAATAATGTATAAAATATATTTATTTTACAAATACACATTTATACAATGTGCACCCATGATACTCATTTTACAATGCATACTTAATGTTTAGACACAAAAGGCCAAGAACAGGCTACTTGCTTAGCCTGTATATATCTGAGTCAGCCCAACGGGTTTGCTAGAAAAAAGTAGGGGAGTAGGGTAGGGTGTCCCTTCTCCGTGTAGGGGTGGTATGCCCCCTAGAGGAGTAGGCTGGTGTCTCTTCACTGTGGGTGATTCTGCAGTCCATGCAATCTTACTTCTCCGCTCCTTAGTTCTATTTCAAAACAGCTTTTATCTAAGGTTCCAAAAGGAAGATGCTCTTGCCTATAGCTTTCAAATGGCTGGCTGCAACTTTTAAATATGATTATGTATGATTCTACATTTACCTAACTTAGAAGAAGAACTAGTTACTGCACTTTTAATTTAGTTCTTAACCCTTTTGTGACCAGATATTTTGGAATCTTAGTTGCTCAGATCATGTATAGCAACACCAATATGCTTCAGGTAACTTAGCAATGAACCTATGACTAATTATTTAGTTAGACATCGGGCCTAAGAACTAGAAACACGCAGTTGCGCATTCCTAGTTCTCTGCTTCGAAGTTTATTAATGTTCACACAGCAAGGGGTATTTTTCATTTAAAAAGGCGTATTGTGGTTACAAAGCGGTCAACATAATAAATATAACATTCATAAAAAAACACTATACCCTTATTTCCCTAAACCTGCTCAGTATTCATGTCTGGACACCTTTATTGCTTATAGAGGTAAATATAGGGTACAAAGTCTTTTTTAATGCAGAAGCAAGACTATGCACACAAATGAAGTAACTGTGCACTCCTATTCCTGGAATCACCGGCTGGCGCCCCTGTTGTGTTCTTGTGTGACTTTATTTCTTGAGCATATGATAGTATGGTTTAGATATTTTGGGAAACAGATGATATGACTTAAGATTTATAGTGTTAAATATCATCTTACATATGCTAGATTTTATGTTATAGTTTTGTATTCCTTAAATCAATAAGGTTGCAGGGCATGATTTTAAGATGTCTTAATGCAGCGCTTAAATGGCAGACTTTTAGAAATCATCATAAAATATTAGCTTCTCATATCTCAGTTTTCATGTATCATCCAATGCTCAGAGGTAATCATCTATCTATATAATGCTTTAAAGATCACTCTGAAAAGTACAATGCTGTAACCAGAAACCTGTATGGTTTTAGGAATAGGTACCATTTTGTATCATGTTCCTGGGCCAGCTTTTTGTAATATATGAACATTCATTTAAAAGAATAGTATAAAATATGGGATGTATTTTACTAATTTCATGTGTGTACACTAATTCCTTAGGGTGAAGGTATTTTATATGCTAGAATTAGGATAAAATGGTTCATTGCCTTACCAATGTTGATTGGCTTATTTAATTGGGTCAGGGCAGGGTAGCATTGGGAAACTTTGGCCATGGGGGGGCTGGGCAAAAAAAATAGTTGGCCTTTCAATGTTAGGAATTGTTTTCTGTGGGCTAAAAGTGGGCTAAAAGTGGGCTAAAAGTGTGCCCCAGTGATTGGTTAACATGGTGAAAGGTGGGGATATCTTAGAGAACATGGTTTATTGTGACACATACTTGCAGTATAAAAGATATAAAAGGGGGATTTAAGGGATGAAATATAAATGAAAAAACATTTCATATGCTGAACAAGATTATTGTTGCACTGTAAAGATGATATAGATTCACCTACATAAAATACTATTTAAAATATCACCATCAAAAAGAGTCCTTATCACCCGATTTTCTTTAAAGAAGAACTTCAGGTAGACAAAGGACATACCCTTGCAGTGGGGCTACCCCCTGCAAGGGTTAACAGCTTGTTTTTTTCTGGGGGCTCAAATAAAGCTGCATTACTCACCTGATCCTTGGTCCTATGGTGGTAGCGCTCCCCTCTCTCCCTCTCCACTCTGGCTATGGAGGGGTCCTTAGACCCCAGGAAAGAAGAGGCTGCGGGGACTGGTCTAGCAAGAGCACTTAAGCATGGCAGTACAATGGTAGCCCCACTGCAAGGGTAAGGGGGTTATTCACAAAGCTGCCGAAGGCAGCCGAGTGAATAACCCAGTCGAAGTGAAGTGAGCCTTTTCGGCTATTCACTCCGGCTCAGTATGGCTGATTTCAGCCGTAGATCAGCGCAAAGTGCAGAAGGAGTTCGACATGCGGAACGGCAGTGAGTGAATAACCGAATGCTGCGAGCGGCATTCAGCTTGACTATTCTGCTCGGTACCTCAGTGGTGATGAGCAGAATAGAAAATCAATGAAAATAGTCGGAAAAAAGAAAAAAGGTTGAACATTTTTTACAAATGTAAATAAATAGTAAAATTGAAAAATGAATAAAGATTAAAAAAAAAAAATCAAATAATAAATTTAAAAAAAACAATTGGGCGGAGCTAGCAGGGACAGCTAGCTCCGCCCAGCTGTTTCCTATTGGACGACACCTGCTAGAGTCTTCTAGCAGGTCCCGGGCCAATGAATAACAACTGGGCAGTTATTATTGTTTAATGACAGTTCAGTGTCCCCAGGTCATTTTGGGACGCTGATCTGTCATTACAACTGGGCGGAGTAAGCAGTGAGATCGCGGCTGGCTCTGCCCAGCTGTCATTTGCAGGGTGAGAGGCCGGCCTTCGGCTTGGCTGAGCCACTCGGCCGCCTTCAGCTGCTGTACGGGCTATAGTGAATAGCCCGTACAGCAGCCCTTCAGTTCTACTGAACCGAAGGGCTCCTGCAACTGAAGCTAGCCGAAGGATCAGCGGAAGCTACGTCTGGATCCTTCGGCAGCTTTGTGAATTACCCTTAAAGTTTTTAGTTTTCGTTTAAAGTTCTTCTTCAACAAATCAGCAACAGTTTTAAATTCTTGGTGCTGGTGTAAGCAGGGAGCAAATAGCTATATAGCTATATAACAGCTGTCAGATGTCACTGACTGTGGATTCTACTACTGAGGTCTGAATATGGGAATATTTCCACTCAGGCCCACCAACTCACATGTTTTATTTGTACTAATCCAGGGACAAATGCCACCTATCTCACAGCTCAGTCCTTCCCTGAATCAGGACATTGTAATTTTTTCTATTAACCTTTGAGTTGCAGCAACTTATTACAAGGTGGGCACTTATAAAGTAGGAATTGATGAATTCTCTTTTTTTTTACGTGCACATTTAAACATTCTCCAAAAGAACACACACTTGCTGTTGCTCACTCAAGATCAGCATTTCCCATTCTTCCAGGGATATTCTGGTCTCATGAGAAGCTTTTCACTGTGAATGATAACTCATAGCTTAGTGAGTTAGGTAATGCTGAGTTTATTTTAATCATCCAATGATATAGAAGCAAACATCGTGTTTTTTTCACTTCCCTGAAAGTGTATTCAAAGTTAGGCTGGCCATACACTATCAATTATTTCCGCCAAGCATGTGCACTGGTCCTTTAAGACAGTTACCTGTTTTTGAATTGGCTACAGCATCAGCAGCCTCTGGCTGAATGCTGGCGGCCTTACACAGAGGGAAAGACCCGGTGCTGGAACCCGACACAGGTGAGTGTAACACACAGTAGGGGGAATAATTAACTCTATGATTAAAGCTAATTGGTGAAACGCGTAAGCGGGTGGGGAATGGTTTGGGGGGATTTGACAATGTGTTCTGTACTGCTAGATTAATAAATTAAAGATTTTATATCGGTGGAACTCCTGTGGAGTGCATTGCAGTCTTTACCTTGGATGTGAGTGGTGTTTGTCTGTTTTGGATTTGACAGTAGGGGGATTTATCAAAACTGGAACAGCCAGAATCTGGAGCAGCTCTAAATGGTAACCCATCAGCTTCTATCTTCCAATCTCAAAGCTTAACTGAACAAACTGAAGAGAGAAGCTGATTGGTTACTGTGCACAGCGGCTCCACATTCTGTCTGCCCCAGTTTTGATAAATTGCCCCTAATGTATACTAATGCTAAATATTTACATTTTGTTTCGGTCCTTTCACATTTTCTTCACATGCTGCCAAATACCTATTTGAAAGAGAGCCTTTGTGTTCTATTGTTAAGCACTATGAGGAAATAAAACAAAAACATGAGCGTACAGCTAAACCTACAATGGAAATAAAAAGGGTTCAGGAGTTCCTTTCAGAATGATTACTGCATAACATCATCTTAACCAAATTAAGACAATTTATATGGTCATAATGTTGAATGTATTATATTTCTTCTGCATCATTTCATGTCATAATTACATTTCATGGAAACCTCTCATGTCAAATTATAATATTTTAATATTGAAACTCTGTACCAAAGCAATGTCCCAGCTCCTGTCACAGCATACCACAGAGTAGAACTGTTTTAAACAAATGTTTAATGTACACAGCGGTGACTTTATGGACCATGGGCATGATGTTATTTCAGAAACCAAAGTAAGTAAACATGGAGTTCTACTTTACAGTATATGTAAATCCAAATAATAAATCCCATATTAACTTGAACATGTTAATGGAATTCAAAAATAATTTTCAGTATTTTAAACCTGCATCAGTCAATAAATAATACATGGTAATTCTGCCATGAAAGTCCTTGTTCAGGCATTTCCTGTCAACGCTCTGTCCCTTTCTCCCAGTTATGCTTCTGTGTTGTCACCCCAAGTGTCCATCTTAAAGCAGAACTCTGGGCAGAAGTGTACTTAACCCTTGCTGTGAGGCAACCCCGCACTGCAAGACTTAAGCATTCTTTTGTGTCTAAGTTATATTCACCTGAACCTCGGCGCTGGCTGGCAGCCACTTAGATCCCTGAAGCCTGTCTTCTCCTCCACTGCAGTGATGGTATATCTCTTGGCATCCTCACATCCTATACACTGTATAGAATGTGATGATCAAGAATCCTTAGACTGCTGCAGCAGAGGGGAGAGAGGCTCAAGGGACCAGTCTTAGAGCCAGACAGCTCTGAGGATCGGGTGAGTATAACGTTTTTATTTTAGCACCTAGACAAAAACAAGCACTTAACCTTTGCAGTGAAGGGAAGCCCCATTGCAAGGGTTTAGAACCATTTTGCCATGGAGGTCTGCTTTAACACACATTGCACAGGCATGATCCACTGTTTTCACCACCAGAACAAGTAGCTTGAAAAATGCCATGCAACCATCTCTGGGGTGAATGCATGTAAACGGAAGGTGGCTGCACAGAGGCCGCAGGAGTTCAGATTCAGACGCACTGAGGAGGGGAAGAAAAGTGTAAGGTAATTTATTTATAACAAATGACAGTTGTTTATGATACACGGGGCTTTAACAAGCTAAATGTCGCAATTTACTGTTCAAATTCAAATTTTGCTTCAGGAAGTTGGAACCAAGAATGACCCTACTGACACCAAAGGTATTCAATAGATTGGATTTATATTTTTGGTACTTTTATACTGCTAAACCATAGGAGCATAAACAGTCATTTCAGTTATCTGGTCAAAACATTTTAGTGTATATAAACTTTTTTTGTTGCCTCAGCCAAGGACGGTGATTTTTGCTCATTTAGAAGGACACGTCTGGCACCATTTGTTACCCAAAAAATTTAGAGATTTTCTGACGAAATTCTCATTACTTATGCCCCATCAGTCGCCCAAAATAATACATGTTCTATATCTTTATCTGAGGATAAGTGTCAGTTTCAGTGCTTCTGCTTAAACATATTAAAATCAGGTTTATTCAATAAGGCAAAGTGCAAAATGCAATAAAGCCATCTGTACCAATTTATTTAATCATCCTATTTTTAATACAATTTATTACTAGTAGACATTGCTTCATAATCATGAGTGTCATTAAGTAAACAGAATAAGGAGAGAACATCTGAAATCAAAATCCAATGGTAACATCAGTAACATTCTAGCTATGTGGCCTGATTAGCGAAAATTTCAAAGCCTTCAAATTCCAGATCCTTTCTGTACAGGGCTGAATTCGCTGCGAAGAACAAGCCAGACATTGAACGCAGACAGTCGTCTCACTAAAGCTGCAGCAGAGGAGACAGACTTTTCAATTGTTACTGATACCAGGCTGAAGATCTGGCTAAGCAAGTAAGTCAGTCTTCCATTGAATACGTGTTATGATCTGGGGTTCCTTCAGTTGGTCTGGTCTAGGCTCAGCAGCATTATGTGCCCAAAAAATTAGGTCATCCGCCTACCTGAATATACTGAATGACCAGATTTTACCATCAATTGATTTTTCGTTCCCTGATGGCACGGGCATATTCCAAGATGACAATGCCAGGATTCATCGGCTCAAATTGTGAAAGAGTACTTCAGGTAGCATGAGACATAAATTTCACACATAGATTGACCACTGCAGTCCACATCCTAACACCATTGAGAATCTTTGGGATGTGATGGAGAGGACTTTACGCAGTGGTCCAACTCTTCCATCATCCCTACAAGATCTTAGTGAAAAATGAATGTAAAGTTGGATTGAAATAAAAGTTTGTGACATTGCATAAGTCTTTGAAGATGATGCCACGTAATGAAAGCTAAAGCACATATTAGCTTGCTATTGTGGGATATGGCACTTTGCACATTGCTCTGTGCCTTACTGAAGACACCCACACATGGTTCTTCATTTGGAAGTGAGCTAGTCTGTATAATACTGCCACTAAAGGGTCTTCCTATACCTAATAAACAGTCTTCATAGTGCCTCTACTGTACATATGTTTCAAGAGTTATGGGTCATATTGCTGACCACCTAAACAAGCAGATAAAAAAAACTGCCATGACAGATGTACAACAATATTACTATCTGGTTGATTTTGACCAGCGCCCCATTCTTTGCTGATGTTGTAGAAAGTGACTGGTAAGAAGTGGGGAAATAAAATATTTCTCAAAATATCTCATGTAAGGTACACATTCCAAGCATGCAAGCTGTGAACTGGAGCTAAAGGCAGGATGAGTGAATAATGATGACAATGCTACATTCAGTGGCACCATACACTGCTTGTAAGATGTTTTTTCTCTTCCTAATGCTCACTTCTGTGTAGCTGAAACCAATATTTGTCAAAGTATCAGTTTCTCCCTGGGCAATTTGCGGAATACTGCAGAGTAAACCTGACACCTGAAATTATTGCATTTTTTTTTTCTTTGGGTCTACTTAACATCTGAAGAACCACTTTAGTCAGAGGCTATTATAATTGCCTTGCAATCCTAATTAGAGTATAAATATTGTGACAACAATTATTTACATGTGAAAAAAGAATATTAAAAAATCAATATGGATGGCTAAATATCTGTTGGTGTTTGTTACAATGCAGAGAAGAGGCAAATAACAATGCAATGCAGTAAAGCTACAGATAAAAGAGGACATCCTAGTTTATTCAGTTTGCATTAATTTGAACAGTTACCCTCCAAAATGTTAAGAAATATGAAAAGATGTGTACAAATGTGTAATCAATGAAAGGTTCAAAGTTCAGGAAGAACTGCTGACTGGCTTTCTGTGCCTGTAGGTCAGTCCCCTGCCCACTTTGGCACAGATCACATGACCAATACTGCAGCATTGGAAGAATGCCAAATTAGAAGTTTACAGATAAAGATAAGCCTTTGCAAATAGTTAGACATGTATTAGCATTTTGGAGGTTTACTATTTAAATACAGGTAGCTATAGGTCCAGTTTAAGGACTCGGCTAGCAGTATAAAACACCAGTAGAATTTTGTTTAAAAAACAAAAATGTTTTTGGGATGAAAAAAAAAAAATCTAAGCAGCAGCATGGAAAATTTGGTTTGAACAAATAAAATTCTAACACTGAATGTGGTTTTTGTTCAAGAAAACTCCATTAATCCTAAAATTTTATGTTAATATTAAAGAAAATTTCTGCAAGTCTCTGATGGCATTATCAAATGTTGTGACTAGGGAAGAGCTCAGGTTTGGACGTAAACCAGTGTGAACCTGAGCTCTGAACACGGAAGGAGCTCCTCCAAACCCGCAAGGAAACTCCTTCTAATTCCGCCAAATCAGCTGCGGCTGGGGATTTCTCCACCCACAGCTGCACGTAAGCAGTGATGTCTTTTACTTTATATGGCTACATGCCTATATAAGGTGAATGACATTTACCAAATATGGCCATGTAAGGACAATGATGTCAGTACAAGCATTCCTACCCTATGGTTATGGTCGGCTGCAGGGCAGGGAATGCCTTGACCCTGACTTCCATGTTCTGAGAAGCTCATGGTCAGACCGGGTCGGGCTTATCCCTAGTTCAGATGATATTTTTTGTATCAAAGTTTGTCATCTGTTAAGTTGCGTTCTAATAAAACCTAAGATGGGGGGCACTGGTGTCATCTGATGAGCTGGTTATTGACATCTCAGACTGTCAAAATTTTCTAGTGAATAGTGATAACTTTGCACTTGGGAAGAGCCACATATCAGAAAGGATTGTTGTCTGAATTAGCTGAAATTCAGATTGTCACCAATCAAACACCTTTTAAAATTTGTTGTAAGAGTGAACTACCTGGGCTTAGAAATCTGCCCAGCAGATTTTCGGCAAGATTTTCTTTTAACCTAAACAGATATCACAAAATGCGTTCAAAGGTTTATGTCACAGACTGAAAGGGAGCAAATAAGAGAAGTTTTTTTCCCCCCACTTTTCATTACAATAAGCATTAAAATGATTTATGCTATATCTCAACAATCCTTATTTGTCTTTTTTATACAGTATTTTTATTTGTTACTTGCAAATTACTTGCAGTTGTTGTTGCATATTATGTTTATTTTTACTGTATAGATTTTGTATTTTTGTGGCTTTTAATAATTTTTCATTTCATTTACCAAATCCTTATTTATCATATACATATGGAGGAATTTCCAACAATAATGTAGAAAAATATTACAGATACCACATTACATTAAATTTATATGTGGAAAAGCACAATAAAAATTTTTTGTTTGAAAGCAGACTGGGGTTGATTGCTGACTGCTCTGGTAGGTCTACGGACATCTGTATGTGTCTTCCCATCTTGCATGCCAGTGTTGGCATGTTCACTATTGCTGTTACTATTGTATGACACAATCCTCGGCTCCAAGAAATTATTTTCAATGGAGTAGTTCTCTCTTCTGGCTAAAGTTCAGTTTACTGTATCCTGTCTCTTTTGCCCTTCAGTCAATCTGCTAAGAGCTCACTTGTCATTAGTTGTTGCCATTTGCTTTGTAGCATTGCACATTTCATATTGTCTACATGGAAATCAACCTATCAGTGGTTAAATCAGTAGCTCAATATCAGTAGTAGTTAGTCAAATTCAACTCGACTTATTCTGTAATGTTAAAGACATTTTGCAGCTCATCCAAGTCACTTTTTCAGTTTAAAAGAGCTTTAGGAACATACCCCAGCACTTATAGCCACACAGGTAGATAGTCACATCAATCCAATATTTATGGGATGTAGCAAGGACAATTAACATCTGCCTTGACACATTCCATGGTGATTGAATTGATGTGACTAAGTTACCCATATGGCCATAAATGTTGATTATATTCCTGGCAATCATTAGAAGTGGAAACACTACTTGAATAAGTGGAGACATGTTTTCAGTATTACAGATCATGCCCAGTGTTTCTGGTCTCTCCCATCCATTATCAAATACCACACTAGGTTAATTTGTTTCTTTTAAACTGGAAATAACATGCATGGTACTTTTAGAACTGTCTCACTTAAGAAAAATGTTTATGTAGTCCAGAGGCTTCTATACCGATCTGTAGTGAAACGGGAAACTGTTGTAACAATAAGGAGAAGGTGGCAGAGCAGTACGCAAGATGGAAGATGTGGGAACTCATCTTTTGGCTTGACTGGCAAGCTCAAGGATACCGCGCCCTTGGCAAGAACAAGCACAGATCAGATAACACAGCTCATTCCGTCGAATATCAGTTTCCTTCCTGTAGTACAGGCTCTGAAACGGTTGGCAAAATGTTGATGTCAGTATTTCAGAAAAAAGGTCACTCATCTAATACTTTTTCCATTATCAAAGCGCAATGACAATCACATTTTTTTTTCAAATTTGATCTGTCAAAAACATATTCGATTTAATAAGCACATTGTCACAGAACAGATTCCAAATTTTAACAAAGCTCTTCTATGTTCTATTCTTATTATATTAAGATGAATTTCTTTAATCCAATATGCAATACAATTATTTGATATAATGAAATGCTGTGCCATTTGTTACAGCAAATGATTCAGTTATATTTATATATTGTACATAGTCATAGTTAAATGACAGAAGAATGTACAGTATGCAAAGTATATCCTGGAATTTTTTTACTATTGATTTTAAACTTGCCTGCCAACTTCCCAGATAGCAAGCAATTGAGCTGCAAGTTTGAAAATGACTTGCTAAACTATTGCAGACTTGCCAAGCGTCACAATTTTGTTGCACAATTACAGCAAGTCTGCATTGCAAGTCTACAGACCAGCGAGCTTGCAGAGCTCTTGCTAGGACCTGCAGGACTCTTGTTGTAGACTTGCTAAGCAAATTTGCTTCAAATTCAAAAAGTGTCCACTAGAACTTGTGCTGCAAGTCTACAACTTGCCAAGAATGTGTGCGGCAAGTTAACAAGAATTACAATTTAACCCTGGCACAAGTTTGTGGCAAGTTATCCTTACTATCTGGGTTGCTGTTGACCTATGATTTGTCCTCCACTGTCATTTTCATGCCCTTTGTGATATATCTATTTGTGGAATCCCTATTTTTGTTATCATGGTTTTATTATAAATTCTATTTTTTTATTATGCCAAAATTTTAGAATATGCCTCAGTCCTTCAATGGTGTCCCGGTGTAAAACAAAATATTGCCCTTGCATTTTTGCTGAGTCTAAACAATTAATCTACTTCCTGGTCATTCACACTAATGGTGCTCTATTGTTCTGAGTGCAAGGTATGTTGTCCAGTTATGGGAGATCTAATGCATTTTCTAGTTAGCTCTTTCTATATAGCAAATACAGTTTTTGCTTCCACACTGTCAACCTTTTCCACTATGGGAATGCAGCATCTCACCCACCTACTTCACTGACCTCCTACAACCCATCTACGGGCTCGTAACTGCAAATGATCAGTTTTCCTTTTCTGGAAAAGAAAAGACTGACAAAGTGCATTGAGAGCAAAAAAGAACAGGCTCATAATAACCTGTACCATCAGTAGTCCCAATGTAGGTTTCATACTTTTCTTTGAGCAACCTGCCTTTTCCATTATTAGCCCCCCATATTAATATAAAATGGTGGAGCAAAATATGTTCTTCATTGGCTGCTAAACCTTTATGATAGGAACTTGGCACGTGTCTCTCCACTGTTTACCCCTTTTATGACTAGCAAAATTGGTTATGCATGTAATAATTTTTTTTAACATTTATATCTTGAAATATTTCTTAAAAAACGTAATACTTGCCACCTGCTACTGTGTAAGTTAGTAATATACACTGAGTGGCCAGATTATTATGACAACCCCATCAGTACTTCGTTGGGCCACGAGATGACTCCACGTGATGACTTTGTTGGGCCGCCTCATGACTCCACGAGATGTTGAAAGGTGATGCGAGGAATCTGACACTGCACTGTTGCCCTTCTGTTGTCTTGTACCAGTCTTGCCACTCTCCGTTCTGCCCTAACATTGACTAGTCGCTGACGGCCAAAAATTCACACGTTTAGACCCAGATTTTCGGCTGACAGTCCAGTCTTTAAACACTTTAACAACAGCTGCTCTTGATAATAAAACTTGAGATGGATGACACAAATTTCAGGAAAAAACACTTCCTAATGGATATATCCTACCATCCTTCTCAAATAGATACCATGTAACAGATAAGATAAGAGGCTATTGCATTTTTTTTTCTTTTTTTGTTCCCATTAGAATAACTTATTTGATTTATGCCTAAACAATCCTTTGCAGCCTTCCCAGTTACATAACTGATATGGGAACTGGCAGAATAATCTTGGACTGACACTAAATCACTCATGCAGTACCCTGGCTTCAAACCTGCTCCTTAATTACAGCAGTTCAGAAACCACTGAAATGGGAGCTGTCACCGGAATAGACAGTGGGTAGAACTCTCTGAAATCTCACAGGGTAACTTAGCCTCCAGAAGACCTCTAATTAGCTATTCCTGGGTTTGTGCTTACCACCTATTGATCTTTGGTGTCTTCCTGTTACGTTTAATTGCAGCTAAATTACCTCAGTTTAATGACTATTCAAAAGGAAACTCTTTGATTCCCTTCATTGTGAAATACCAGCTTAAATGCTGACTATGCAGACAAAAATCACCATTGAGCAAAAAAACAAAAAGTAAGGGTGTTCACAAGGCAGTATTATCTCTAAAGATATAGAACACCAAGAGCTTTGCATATTTATAGTGTTACTACTGAGTTTACAATCTTCGGTAGTCAACTATATAAACTTCAATACACACATAAGTTGATGATAGCTGACTTGGTACTCATGAAGCTATCCAGAAGGTAATGCTGCATGCCATACCAGTTATTTTTCACTAACAGTAACAAATAGCAGATAGTCACATACTGCAGCCACTGCTTCCAGTTGGGAGTGAGGCTTTGGGGTTGCCGGGGAGATAGGGGTGTAAAATGACCAACTGACTGGCTTTGAATGTGGTTGGAACAAAATTACATCACGTGACAGTTTGTATACAAAAGTATATGTGGTTCAACAACAGTTCATTTGACAGTTCACAATTGACAAATAATACTTTTGCTCATACTGTCAAATTATCAGTGTATACTCTATTATTTAATGGCACCTTAAAGATACAAGCTCCACCATTATTATGTTTTTTTCATAAAATATTTTGTAGACTGGAAGTCATTAATCTATAGTTAAATCCTCATGATGGAGCAGAGTATAAGACCTGCATGCATCCTCCTACAAAGGAGGCCATAACAATCAATTACACAATTTACTTTCAAACGCAAGAAAGGATTCATTCATTGATCGGGAAATTTCCCATAACTATTGCAAGATGACTACCTGATGCTAAAAGACAAAAATATATGCTTATTTGGACACAGCTATGAATTTCTATCTAGTTGAAATACTTCAAAATACTTCCATAAATTATATTTGTGACTTAGTGACATTTATTATCTACCATGACAATTGAAAATATTGTCATGGTAGATAATAGGCGTGTTTTCAACTGAGGCTGTTTGTGTTAATCCCATATACACCCCTATCAGCTTCACGATATTAATCTAGCAAACCATAATGAGAGGATCAATTGATGAAGCTTAGGCCAGACCTGGGCACTGACGACCAAATGTCTCACCAAGAACAGTGTGCAGTGATGCATGTATTTGCCCTAGATTACCTAAGGAAAGTATTTAGGGGTTGAAAGCAAAAACAATCAAAAAAGTTTATTTGAAAGCTGAAGTGCTTTTTAGCAGAAGGTGTAAACATTGGGAACAACTGGCCCAGGGAAAATTAACTTTGTCCTTCTGAAGGCATTCACCGTCAGCTGTTACCTTTGACACTAGCAGAACATATTTGCCATATTCTAAAAAATAAAAATTGATCCCCCAATGCGGTACATCCAATTGCTGACCCTCTTAAAAAAAAGAAAAAAAAAAACACTTGATATGCCGATTACAATTTCTGGTCATCCTGCCAGTTCCATGCTCTTTCTGTGTAAGCACATCAGCACTATTGGGTTGATTTACTCATTATTTATTGATTTACTCTTTAATGCGGTGAAAATTCTCTTTGTGACGAATACCCAATCTTGTACATGATTAGATGATGGAAGTCAGCAGAGCTTCACTTAATTCACTAAGCTAAGGAAAAATTCTCTTGCAAAGTGGCTATTTCCTTGCAAAATAAACAGCCTATTTGGCTAAGTAAATCAACCCCTATGCCTGTGCAGCTCTTGCCTCCAATGCTGTTGACCCTGTGAATCATATTGCATAGCCAGTGTAATACACAATGGGGGGAATTTATCAAAGCAATTGCGACAGTTTTAGCCTCTTAGATGTTTTTTTTTTTTTTAATGTGCAAATCTGTCTTTTAACATGTGCCCCTGTTTTCACCTGAACTTGCACTACTTTTCCCACTGCACGTGTTTTGCCCCTGTTTTCACCTGAACTTGCACTACTTTTCCAACTGCACGTGTTTTGCACCTGTTTTGACCAGAGCTTGCACTACTTTTCCAACTGCACGTGTTTTGCACCTGTTTTGACCAGAGCTTGCACTATTTCAATTGCATGTTTTTTTGCACCTGTTTTGACCAGAGCTTGCACTACTTTTTCAACTGCACGTTTTTGCACCTGTTTTGCACCTATTGTCATCTGCACTTGTTCTATGCAACTGGAGTATTACCTAAAAAAACAATCGCAACTTAAGAAGTCCCCATAACCACTTCTTCAAGAAGCGACAGTTAAGCTTTTTGCCTGAAGTTAAAAGTCTTCTTTCCTGGAGTCTACTAAACCTCATTTATCAACAACACTACACTAGCATCTTAAATCTGGTGCAAATATATTCCGTGCAAGTTCAAACACTCGCAATTGCTATGATAAATTCCCCCCAATGTATTTACACAAGAGAAACGCTCCCTGTCCCCCTGCTTTCAGAGTTAAGGACAGATAAAGCATTGCTATAACATTATCTGCAGGCACTTTTGGATATGTTGTATATTAGAGGGGGGTGAGGGAGGAATATATATATATATTCCAGTACATCCCTATGTTTGAAGTCAACAGATGAATAAAAAAAGGGAATTACATTTAAAACAGATTATGAGCTTTTAAAAATTCATATTGGGGTACTTAAGCTACAATGACCATCAAGGGGGAACATTAGGCAATAAAACTTGAGAACCACTGTTCTAATCTTTTCTATCAACACTCCTCCTGAAAGCTCTCAGATAGCACAGGTCTGTCTACTACCATAGACATAAGATTGTTGCCCAATTGCTTTAGAGACTACAGAGAGCTTTTAGTTCTCAATCAGACCCTATCTGGTGGACTGGTTGTCAGACAAGAGGATGTGATGAGGAAATAGGACTGTACATCAGGATTTACAGGAAGTTTTCATGGAAAAAAAGCTGACT
Organism: Nanorana parkeri; assembly: GCF_000935625.1. Lineage (NCBI taxonomy): Eukaryota > Metazoa > Chordata > Amphibia > Anura > Dicroglossidae > Nanorana > Nanorana parkeri. The sequence continues at coordinate 18,272 of NW_017307791.1, forward strand.
TACATTAAGTTGATGTACTTCACCTGTATAGTTGACCTTTAAAGTTCAATACTGGGGTTTCTGAAACATTTACAATCAAGAGATTCAAATGAGTTTACATAACCATATTTTTTGAATGAAGACCTTCTTCAGGAACTGCTGCACTCTTATGATGGTATGAAAACTGACATGCCATTACTATGCAAAAAAGTATACAGTGAACGATGAGGCCAGAAGTAAAAGTTTTACAAGTTGTGGGTTCTGTTATAATCACTTTCAGCTCTATCACATGGATAAACATTGTAGGGCAAATCTATCATCTCAATAGACCCCCATTATTCTGCAGGACACATAAGAGTTAGCTATTTCTATGTCGTCTAAATGGATTTTTCACTGCTCAATTATCATCAAGGGAGCAATTTGCTGACCTTTTTTTAATCGAAATGAAAATGTGGAACTGTCAAAATATAATAGCTTGTTAAAAAGCACTGGAGATCTCTGATTTTGTAATCATGATTATATCTTAAATAATGAGGTTTTGATTTATAAATTAAATGGAAAAAAGTTGAAACAATTTGTTTTACTAATTTCCTACATACTACTTGAAATGTTCATTTTCCGAATGACACTGGGTCTAAAAAGCAGTTTGAGAAATAAGGAAAACATCTTTAAGGCATTAGACTTTGTGAAACAGAGTATGGACATATCAGAGACTTCATATTCTCATTTCAGTGATCTAGTTTTAGCCATATCATTGTTAGGACTTAAAGTATATCTGTGGGTAAAAAAGTATAAGGACATCAACACTAAATAGCACATACCACCAGGCTCCCCTGAGAGCACCCAAGGAACCCCTATTTTCTGGAGTGTTATACAAATAATAACCACTGTTTGTGGTTGCTGGCTCTGAACTGCCCCCTGCCTCACCTAAAAATTGTCTCATTATTGTGATTGGTGGACTCACTAACCAATAATGAGGTGTGGGGAGGCATAAGGACCATGAAGCTAACCCTGGAGGTGCCTGCTATTCAGTGTAAGTGTAGGTTTTGTTTTTTACTTTTATGACTACAGGTTTGCTTTAAAATTAAGCTTATTATAACTATGGGAAAAATTAGGCACCCATTTTTATATAGCAGAAATATTTTTAAGGGGATTGGGTTGCTAAAAAACGTTTTTCTCAGCAAAAGTTTGAACTTGAGTATGCCAGCATAGAAAACCAGCTGAGGGCCAATTTAGCGAGAAGCCAGTTAGCATACTTGCATGACCTTGGGTTAAGCTGGAAGGAAAGGATGTTAACCCATTATCCTCTGTGTTGCCCATATTATTGTTATAATTAGACAATAAGTTCCTTTTAGGCAGGGACGAATGTGAATCTTAATTTTGTTGGTTCTGTAAAGCAATGTAAATACAGAAAATAATATTATGTAATATACAGTAAAAAAAAGTAGTTGTAGTAGTAAGTAATAATAGGCTTGGAAATATTATGGGGTCTTTTCACAAAGCTGCCGTAGGCAGCCGAGTGAACAACCGACCCGAAGTGAAGTGAGCCGAACACTGCTCGGCTATTCACTTCAGGCTTGTACGGCTGATTTCAGCCGTATATTGGCTGAAATCAGCCGTACATCAGGCGGCTTCGAGTCAGCCGAACATGCTCAGCATGTTCGGCCGACCCGAAGTGCAGAAGGAGTTTGACTCAGCCAATCCAACATCTGGATCGGCTGAGCCGAACCTCCGGCAGGCTACTTGCGGCTGTTCAGCCTATTCTCATAGATGCCGAACAGCAGTGAGTGAATAGCTGAATGCCGCTGAGCGGCATTCGGCTAGCCCATGTGTCATTACACACTGAGAATCCATCGGAGCCGCTGTGATTTTATAGCGGCTCCACCGGGTTCTCAGTGTACTTAGGAGCCGCAGTGTAATGACAGAAGGCGTCCCTGGTTACCAGGTAACCAGGGACACTTTGTGTCATTACACACAGAACCCGACGGAGCTGCTGTGATTTTACAGCGGCTCAGACGGGTTCCCAGCGTAATGATAGAACTGCATCCCTGGTTACCTGGTAACCAGGGACGCTGATCTCTCTGCAAGTGGCCGGAGCCAGCCGAGGGATGACGGCTGGCTCCACCCAGCTGTCAGAAGTAGGCTGTCGGCCGGCCATACGCCTTTGGCTTGACTGAGCCCCTTGGCCCACTTTCGGGGGCTGTACGGGCTATAGTGAATAGCTCGTACAGCAGCCCTGAACCGAAGGGGTCCTGGGGCCAAAGCTACCCGAAGGATCAGCCAAAGCTATGGCTAGATCCTTCGGTAGCTTTGTGAATAGACCCCTATATTTTTTAGTGGTTAGGTTTTAGTGCATGATTAGGCTATACACATCTGCAGTTAAAGAAGCTGTTTAAAGAGATCCTGTCACATAAGTAAACCATTCCTGTAGAATGAAAAGACTGAATATTTCTCTCTCCTGCTACCCGTGCCACTGAACACCTCTCAGTTGCTGAGAAATCATCTCCTGAATACTGCTTGCTGACCCTTCTAGGAATAATGTTCGCCTATGTCCCCAACAGCTGGTACTGGTTGCTCATAGTGACCTCCATGTCACTGCAAGATAGAGTAATTATGTGATATCAGCAGCAGGAATCAGCGCAAAGCTGTAGGCAACTGACACATTGACACTCCGCGAAGTGACATTTTTCCTGTGGACTTCAAGGAACCATTTCTCAGCAATAGGTGTTCATAGTGCAGGAGGAAGGTTTACTTATATGAGAGGGCCTTTTTAACATGCCACTGGTGAAACTAATGACAGTGCTAGCTGTTAATAGCTCTTTGGGCTTGGCATGTGAGAGTGTTGCTTTTCTTGTGATCTAAAAGGAATAATTTGAAGAACCTTAAATATAATCTTTGCACTGAAAGGCTTTTTTGTCCTTCACCTAACCCATGATTTGAGGTTTGCCCAGGATAGCCCCTGAAATCTACTTGTTTTTTTTTGGCATATAAAACTAGCATTCATTCAACATAAGGGATCAAAGTGAACATCACTCATCGGTGTTAGAAGTAGAAAGCACTGGTAATTGGACAGGGAATTAAGGGTAATTGTATGTGTTGCAATATTTTATCACTGGTTTGCTGTAAGTCTAAGTATGTGTGTATTTATGAATGAATGTGAATTGTATTCATATACCTATTAGTGCAATGGCATTGAGAGCATGTGATTTACCTCTATTTTTCCATTAAAGGAAACATGTCAGTGAAGAAATACATGGGTTGCCATTGCTGACCTCCTGACAATGCTGGTTGTCAGTCTATAATGCTGATCCTTGAATTTCAGAGTCTCTGACCTAAAACAAATATCAGGAATTCTCAGTTCACTCTAATTTCAAACGATGATAGGGGGCTAGCCATGGCAAGACATGTGTCTAAAACTTAATTTAAGCAGTAAGAAACAGATTTCCAAAATGGTTAAAGAGTATATAAAGTTTGATTCTATTTTCAGAATATTTGGCATCAAAGACGAGCATGGAACAATGTGTTGCTCATTTGCATGTGAACCTGATGGTATCACTCTCCTCTGGTCACATTCTAAACATTAGAGTCCCCCTAGCTGCAGCCTTATAATAACATTGTTGGGGGGTCTAATTTACCTGCATCATACTTCCCCTCTTTAAATAAATGTCTCCTGACATTTAGCATAAATGAAAATGATTCTTACCTTTTATCATATAGAAAAACTATTGGCCACTGCTCATGAACATGAGGCATTTTCTAATGGTGACTATATCGGCCATTCTATATCTAGGGGGCACAATAGGTGACATTTTAAAAGCCTTTACAGGTGATCAGTTTAGAGTTAACTGAATAATAGCCCTAGAATTATTGCTTAACACTTTGGCATAAATGGTGATACCTAACATGAGTGGCTCAATCGTTTCATACATAGGTCTACGCAAGGGCGCGTATTTACATTTATTTTATTTCACTGTATTTTTAAAAACTTTTTTTTAAACTTTATTGCTATCACAAAGGAGGCTTGTGAGCAAGGTATCAGAGTCCATGAATGATGACATCAAAGTGCCATGAGTCAAATTTATTCATGAGGGAACCATTGATTTAGAGAAGGTACGTTTCTGACTGTTGGATGAAAAGATTATGAACCAAACTAGGTTTCAGCTGGCCTATTCCCATTTAATAAAAAAGAAAATGCCGCTGCTGAAACGACTTCAAAAAATAATTTTTTTGCAAACTGAAAAACAGAAAATGAAAAGACCCTCTTGCCTCTGTATGGTATTTTTTACTTTGGTACATGTCCCCCATGGCAGTGTTCAGGTTTTTGATGCCTTTTATTTAAATACTTATTTGCCTATTATCCCTACAAACGACCAGATTTAATTACAGGATTTACACCCTTCATCCATAGACTTCAATGGGATTTACCACCAAGTTTAGGCTGACGGAGTTTCCAACAGGATTTGCAGGATCAAACCCGCGCAGATTTTCCCATCTGTACTTAAAAGTGACAATCCCTATTTAATGTCTGGACAACAACTAAAATGTATAAGTGGAGTAGTAGGCTGTGTGAATCATAAGCTTCAGTAGACCCTTGATTCTCATAGTATTGTTACATTGCAGGTTTAAATAAAATGATCCCCTTATACCTAACAAGGATTAAGCATTCTCCTCTCTTGCTACAGCATTAGGATAAGTAAAACAAACATAATAAACTTAACTGAAAAGATACAAAAGCCAAAGAAATGCTGAGACATGCCATTTACAGAAATAGTTCCTTCATAAATATTTGATATGAAATTGAAAATCTTCTGTTGACCTCGATTTCAGCCTTATACTGCAGCTCTGTTTTGCACACAGTAGTATAGACCATCTGTGTGCAGATCTTTTAAAACAGTCTCTGTATATCTCATGCAGTCAAGCTGTATCATCTATCTTCAAGGACAGAGATCACAAATAAGTGCTCACTTGTAACATGCTACCCCAAAAGAAGATGAAATACTATAGTGTCAGGTGACTGTATCCATTATATATTTATGTATATACATTTTCATGCTCCAGTATTATATAAGTCCACAGTCACTGACACCATTTTTTTTTTTTTAAGGGAAAGGGGGCCCAAAATGTATTAATACATGTTTGTTGATAACATTAAAGGGCCAGTGAACCTATATTACAACTTGGTTAGCTTTTGCTAACATTTACAGATTTATATGTGACTGTTTTATTACTCTTCATTTGCATTTGTACAGAGGGTATGATAGCCTGGCTGTTTAATATAACTAATATTTTCTGTACTTGCACTTTTGTAGTGTCTCCTTCCTTTGTGTGCACAGAAGCATACTAATTGTGGAGTGCAGTTCCTATTTTTAAATGCTATATTTTAAGTGCAGTTTAAATACATAAACAGTAAAAAGGTAAAGACAGAGCAGATAGGGCCAACAAAAGATGAGCAGGGAGAAAGCAGAGGTATTGAACACTTTTTTCTCTTGTTTTTACTGACTAGCTAGATGGATAAAATATACAAAGTGTAAACAATTCCAATAATGGACTGGTCTAAGCCCAGTGGCTAACAGAGGACAATGTGAAAAAAAGGCTAGAAAAGCTAAACGCTAATAAATCTATGTAACCAGATGGCTACAATCCATGAGTCCTCAAAGAACTCAGTCAGGTTATAGCCAAACCATTGTTTTTGAACTTTAAGGACACATTGAGGACGGGAGAGGTACCAGGGGACTGAAGGAAAGTGAATGTGGTGCCAATATTTAAAAAAGGATCAAGATGTATACCAGGAAACTACAAGCTGGTCAGCCATCAATAATATGCACAGTTTTTGAGGGAATGGTCAGGGAATATATTCAAAAGTTTGCGTGTGAAAACAGTATCATAAGTACTAACCAGCATGGATTTATGAAAGGCCATTCTTGCCAGACAAATCTATTAAGATTCTATGAGGAAGTAAGTTGTAAGGGGGATAGAGGAATCCAAATGGATGTCGTCTATCTGAACTTCGCAAAGGCATTTGATACAGTGCCCCACAAACAGTTAATCTACAAAGTAAGGTTGATTGGCATTTAAGAAACTGTGTGCACATGGGTAGAAAACTGATTGCAGAAATGCATCCAGAGGGTAGGGATACATGGATCATTCTCAAATTAGACTAAGGTAGTGAGTGGCATGCACCAGGATTCAGTCCTAGGGCCAACTCTGTTTATCCTGTTCAACAATGATATGGAGGTGGGAATAAATAGATCACTGTCAGTGTTTTCTGACAACAGAAAGTTATGTAGGACAATAAGTTCGCAACAAGACATAGAATCACTACAAGGTATCAACTAAATTGGAGACTGGGCAGCAATGTAGCAGTTGAGCTTTAATCTAGAAACATGTAAAGTCATGCACTTGGGAGCTAAGAACATGCATGCAGAATACACTTTTGGAGAGTTTGCACTGGGCAAGATCTAGGGGTCTCTATAGACCACAGACTCAGCAATTAAATGCAATGCCAAGCTGCAGCTAACAAAGCAAGTAGAATACTGATTAGTATTAAAAGAGGGATTTATTCAAGTGATAGAAACTTAATTTTACCACTTTACAAAACTCTGGTAAGGCCTCATCTTGAGTACATGGTTCAGTTTTGGTCACTAATCCTTAGGCGAGATGTCCATGAGCTGGAGAAAGTTCAGTTAAGGGCAACTAAATTAATAAGGGAAATGGGTTTGAGTTATCAAGAACGCCTACATAAATTAAATTTCTCCTTAGAGAAGAGACTGATCTGAGGTGACATGATCACAATTTATAAACTCATGAATGGGGACTGCAGTATTGGGAATTCATTACTTAATTACTTAAACAAATAACATTGAGGAAGACGTGGGGCACAACAAGACGTTTGGGGGATGAGGTATAATCTTAAACTGCACAATTAGTTTTATTACTGTGAGAGAAGTAAAAATGGAGAATTCACTTCCACAGACAGAAGTTTCAGCAGAAAACAAACATCAACAGCTTCCGCAATGGACAAACCATACGGTGACTTTTCCAGTGTCAGAGAAACCTCAAAATTGGGGTTGATGTAAATTAGCCTCCCACCCTTATCTTTTTTGATTGGTCAGTAAGGCTGTTTACCCTAGTAATGGGCCGTCAGGATCAGACAGAAGGTGGTGGGCATGTTCTGCATATATAAATTGCATTTGGCAACCGGTAGGGTAGTGGTTCCCAACCTGGGGTACACCCAGAGCTACATTGCATTACTGTAAGAGGCACTTAAAAAAAGTTTAACAATGATGCCTAAAAAGCAGTCAGTGGTGTACCTGCGAGTGTGTCACTTGGTCGCTTAGAAAAACTAGAAAGTGGCAGCGCAGGCAGGAGCAGGAGGAACAAAGTGATCTAATGTCACCCTCCTCTTGCTTGATTTTCACATGCTGACAGCAGTCACAGTAAGTACGTACACTGCAGATGCCCTACTCCCGCTATGTGAGTTACAATGGCTCGCAATAAGTATATAAATATAATATTCTTATATGATTTATCAAGTATAAAACAAATGTAGAAAACATGGTTGTATGCCACTTATAGACCTTACCCCAGCTGCCCTCCTTCATCCCACTAACACCGCCACAGCAACATTTTTTCCTCCCACTGACGACACCACAGAGGTGCATTTTTTCCTTACAGTGACACTACCAACACAGGGACATTTTATCCTCAAACTGACGCCCGAGCATTTCGTCCTTCACCACTGTTAGCTCCATATTTTGCTGTTCCTGTTAAACCTTTTAATTTGCCGTGGTGTGCCACAACCATTGGAACTATTTTGGTGCCCCTAATTCTGTTCCTTTCCTACCCCCATCTCTGCCCTGTCCCATAAATACCAAAGGGAAGACTACACTCTTTTGGGTTTTTTGCTTCTTCAGCGCACTGTCCAACTCATTGGGGACTACATCTACCTACAGGCACGTCTGGCACCCCATGGGCTTTTTTCCTCTGCAAACATACAATTTGATCATCCTGACCTCGCATTCCCAAGAACCTGCACGCAAACAGACGTATCCTATACAAATGGCTACCTCAGGTTCGTACACATCCATATGGTTGTCTGCAAGCGCTCCAGATATAAGTTCTCTAACTACACTTCTGTGTGTAATATTTACATTTTTCTATTATTCTGCAATACTACATCATAAGGGCTCTACTGCCTTTCCTATTTTTTTTCCTTGTGTGTCTTTGACTCTCCCTGTTTTTTTCTCAGAGCAAACATTTAAATTATGATTTTTTTTAGCACAGTTTACCTGTCCATTTATTATTACAATGGACATGTGCTCTCCATCTTTGCCAGACTTTCTACCATCTGAAGTTGAAATAGATCAGAGAGATGGAAAGCCAGAAGGAATTGCAACTATGAAACTAAGATACCAGATGGGAAATATATAACAAACATTTATGCAGATGGTTTACTTAATAACTAGAATGGATTGACTAACATATAGGGGACTTGCTTATGATAGTACAGCTATTCAAGCGCCTCCATTACGCATGTACAGTCTCTACATATCCCTTGTTCCTGCTTGTCCCTTGGCCAGCAGCTAGTGATGCTGTTGCAGTAAAACATGCCAAGCCTCATGGGTCTATGCAGCAAAGGGGGAAGTGAATAGTCTGTGATCAGGATCCTGACCCACCCACTCCTGAGCATTTAGTGGTCATAACATGTGTTTGGGAAGCACTTCTTTTGTCACCCTGACCTCTGGGAAATGCCTTGTGCTGCTTACATGGAGAAGGGCATATACTAAATAATGGAGATAAATGCATGTGTTAATATTTGTTAAATAATTCAGTAAATCACCAGTTGGGATGGGCGAATCTTCCCAAGTTAAACAGTAGAAAGGTATCATGGCACACTCACAAGCCAGCATGTAAAACAACTTGTCTCACCACTAATAACAGAGGTTTGGATACACGTCTTCTGCAGAAAATGTGAAAGCCGCACAGCCGCACCAAGGCACCTCCTAACTCTAAACTATGAGAGTCTCCATCTTGGAGCACATGGGGGCAGAAGATTTCAAATTGGGTGCAGGTTTGTCAGGAGGAAGCCCAACCTCCTTAAAGGCACAGGGACACACAAGGGATCCCGCACATCCCAATGGCAGCTGAGAACCCCCATGCGTCACTGCACCAAATCGGTCAAGCAAAACAAATGACAAACGCACTCAATAATTCGTCACCGGCTAAGCCCATTTCGTGTGCACCTTACTGTATAGCCGGTGACGAATTGTTGAGTGCGTTTGTCATTTGTTTTGCTCTTCCCAAGTTAAAACACAGTGATATTGCGACTTTATATGCGAACAAGGGTGACATGGAAAAAACGCCAGTCCTTTAAATGACATGCTTTTAAACGGTATGTGGGGTATGCTTTTCACAGAAAGCACCAGCAACACGTATTCTAACATCACATATGTTGGATATATTCTTGATTTTTTTAGCTGCACAACAACCCCTCCCATATATTCAATAGGAAAGTGAATGGCCTGGGTGGCCCAAGAGTGGAAGATTCCCAGCTGGCATTTTTATCTTATTTCGGTTTTACTTTTTAGTTTTTAAATTTTCATATTTATAAATAGAAATTTCCTGGCCTAGGTGGCCAAATGGGAGATTCCCAGCCACCATTTCCCCAATCAGGGGGAATTTATTTTGCTAGTGTATTTTTAAATATTGCTTTGTGCAAATATTGTGCAACATAAAAACAAGTCATCCTGAGCACTTCTTAAAGTATTACAAAGATAATTTAGTCTCACTCCCTCAAGTCATCTAGGCAATCTAGGGCTATTCAGCTGTCATTCAGGAGGTTCCCTGCAAGCTTGCAACAATTTAGAGGCAGATTAAAGACCGGGACAGTTTAGGGACAATTTTGAGACAATTCCCCTTATGAAGACATTTAAAAATTCAACATAAACTAGGATAATAAATATGTCGCTATATGAACTAGAAATCAGGGATACGATAATTTAAAAGATGCCAATGATGTGACCAAATTGATAACTTCCCCTCTATGTATTTAGTGTGCACGATATTAATTTTATTTAGTATGAAAAATATAAACTTTAAATTGCTTTATGTCCTCCAAAGATAAACGAGGGATGTAGTTTGTCCAATGAGGCCTACAAGAAATTGTAGAAATAATGAATATGTAGTGTGCACAATATTCCTTCCTTTTGAATGTAAAAAATACACTTTTTATGTATATTTGACCCAAACAGCTGTGTGCATTGTGCCATTTGTAAATTGCAACGGGATTGCACAAAAGTGTCACTTACCTTGTCCCTACGAGCCCGCGCCGTCCTCTGCTGTACGCGGCCGGCATCTGATTTTTACTTTCGTTTTCGGCATCACAGCGGGGGGCGGAGCTGGCAGGAAATTCAAAAGTGAAAAGATGCAATGTACACAGAATACACACAATAGAATATAATCTGCTATGATTAGATTTCTGTATCAAACCATTTCACTTCAATTTTGTCCCTAGAGCTTTGTCCAGTGCCCTGCCTGCACTTTTACTGTTCTTTCTGCCTGGAAACTTGAGAACATCAATGGCATCCAAAAAGCGTCCATTTAGGTCAAAAGCGGTTTTAGACCAGGTAGAAAACAGCGATAGTAAATTAGAATCACTTGCAGAATTGAGCGATAGCGATTCGTTGGGAAATCCGTCATCAAACACTGAAAGTGACGACAGCGACGATTCTGCGACCGAGCTCAGTGATGTGCAAACTTGGCAGCAAATTAAATCTGGATCGGCTGAGTCAAACAGCTTTTTCATTTTGGATGTTTACTTGCATGTTCGGTCGGCTGACCGAAGCCAGCTGAAGTCAGCCGATGTACGGCTGATTTTAGACAATGTAAAGCTGAAATCAGCTGTATGGGGCCAAAGTGGATAGCCAAAGGGCCGGCGTTCGGCTCAGTTCACTTCGGCTCTGTTATTCACTTGGCTGCCTTTGGCAGCTTAGTGAAAAAACCCCTCAATGTCACTTTGCTGCAACAAACGTTTGTTCAGATTAGTTTGAATGCGAATAACGAAACTAATTTACTTTTAGATCCGAATCCTTAAAAACAAAGTAACAAAAATCCAAAACTAACCAAAATACATTTTTTGCCGGCGCACGTCTAGCTGGCGTAACTGAAAGCCCCTTATTGACCCTTCTAAGCAAGCTGTCTTATATTCAAAGGCTAGGCAGTACATTATGGTTACAGTAAAGAATTGCTGTATTGTTTGGTTTGGTTTGCAAAGATTTACCGTGATCCTATGTTAGCGACGAAACTGAAGTTGATCCCAAATTAGTCACCATAAACTATAAAAACCTGAAAAAAAAGCTAAACCAGTTAACATACTTTATCATCTGTCAGTATGAATGTACAGGTTTTTTTTCTAATCCACACAACCCTTCCTTACAAATACATTATTTACAGTTAGCACAGTTAATATATTAAATGGCAAAAAATCTTAAATTACAAAGACAGGCACATCTTTACTCTATATAAATAACAAAATCACTAAGGCAATGAGCAAATAAAGAAATCTGTTTAGGTTAATCACAGGCAAAGATATGTTTTTCTATGCAGTTATATTTAAAAAAAACTACCTTGTTAATATACATCATGTGGTTTAATGAGATGCAAACAACTTGAAAAAACACTTAGTGGAGCAGTTTGGTATTTTGTGGTTGAAATGCATTAAACATGTGTAAAATATAGAAATAGGAATACATATCACTTGCCTGCTTGAAAAATGTTTCTAGTACTCTGTGAATGAGCAAATTACAGCTTTGATCTTAAGGGAAAAAGAACCAGATGTCCAGACCTCATAGGGTCCCCAGCTACTATGATGTTGTTTGACAAACTATACAAGCTCTTGGTTTGAGAATAGCAGTGGACACTTGTAATTACTATAACTTAAAATGTGACCCTGGATAATGTCACCAGAAACAGTTGCTTAAGCAGAATATATTTACTTATAGAGTTAAAGCGTATTATACTTGGACAATGTATTTACTTATAGAGTTAAAGCATATTATGCTTGGACATCAAAAAGGTGCTGGGAAACATCCAATATTCACATAGCCTTTCTTGCTGTTCATGTTTTTCAAATTTGTCATTTGTATAAACTGGAGTGTGTCCAAAGTGTGTTCGTTTTTTAAGATCAAATATTTATTGCGACAGTCATTGAAGATGAATGTTTGACAGTGCTAGCTAAGTGTTGGGAAGATCTGGCTTGGAGTCCATAAATCATATAAGGTGATGACCAGTTATTCAGAATGTTTAGGATGCCAGGGGCGTATGCACTTATTTTTTAATCACTGTCTTCTTAGTTGTTATATTAACAGCTCAAAGTTTACAAAGATAAACAGATTTCTGTAGTAGGACTTTCATTACAATCTTTGAATGACATTCTTTTTAATGATAATTCCACTTGCCTACACAGTGTTCTTTAGATCTGAGAATCCATGGGATTGGGCCAAGCATTGTCATGGTAACAGAAGAAAGGGAATCACTTAAAATAAGGTTTCCAATAGCAAGATCTGCTAGCATTCAGCAAGTAGCCTTCAATAGAGGCTGACATCTGCTATTCATTTATTGTTTTTAGGATTGTCGAAAGCAGGATAATTGGAAGTAGTACAGTGTTCTGGGAACATATTGAGTGAAATAGCTCTTAGATGTTTTTAAGTATTTGGTATGTACCTGCTTTGTCCATTTAGAAGCTGGACAAGTTAGTATATAGAAGACTGTCTAAAGTGAATTACTTGCACGCATTGAATACACAATAGAAGGTTCCAAGCATGCTCCTAAGGTCAGCTACTCCTCTGTAGTATTTTCAAAATGTTAGGCACTGTAATGGGTCTTTAGAAAAGCGATATATGACCACCTCACAGAAATATATGACTCATAGATTACACTCCAAACTACTCACTATTTGTGGCACAGTATTAACTTCTGACTAAAAGGAAGACTTGGGGGTCCTTATATGCCAGTTCATGTGAAAGTAGAGTAAAATAGGGGTAAAAATCCTCCCACTGTTTGAGCATTACCATAAAGGAGTGGCTTGGTGACTTTAATGACCAGAAAAAGCTACTGACAAGTTAAAAGTGCAGGCATTTAGAAGTGCAGCAGCTCTCAGGGATCCTGCACTGCCCAAATGCCAGACTGTTCTGATCTGGCCTTTCCCTCCCCTACCTGTATTCCACGCTTTTCAGTTGGTCAGTAATACAGCCTAACACAGTGACTGCTCAATAGGAATTTATGGGGGGTGGCATGTCAGTGGGCAAGCTTGGACACTACCAAGAAGTCCAATGGAATTGCGTGATTAGAACTGCTTGGCAGGCAGGTAGGGTGGGGGCACTTAATTTACGTAAAAGGAGTGTAGCCCTGGGAAGTGAGTCCTTTAAAGCAGAGATGCACAGGCTGGGCATTTTGGTAGCCCCTCTGCAGCTCATCCGTCAGTCTGCTTGATTGGGCTGTGCAGCAAAGAGGAGCCAAGAAGGAAGGAGGACATTGACTGGCTGCAGCCATGGCCAGGATATTAACTCTTCCGATCTAAACCCGGAAGAGCCATGAAGAGATCGAGTAGAAGACAGTAGGATGGGGATGGCAGAGAGCTGAATTGAGCAGCTGGGAGCCACAAAAGGTAGTCTGAGACAGAGAGGAGCCAGATTTAGGTATGTTGACTGAGAGTTGTGAGCTGTGAGTTAAGCAGGCATGGTGAGAACACCAGAGTGTGACATATGGACCTGCCAAGGAAAAAACAGAGTGCTACTGTGACAAGGCAGATGGCTCAGGTAGACTACAGATACAGGCATAGGCTTGAAAGGGGAGCCCAAGTGTCACGAGGGCCACGTACCTGAGGTGAGACCGAAGTAGTGGGGAGGCCTCCCTTGCACCTCGGGTCCTTGAAGTCTCTAGAGATGGAGACTTCAGTGGACACCGAGTGGCACGGGCGCCAGGGGTGCGGAGCACCATGCAAGCCTTAGTCCAAGATCCGAGCCGAGGTCAAGTCCCCTCTGGCAACGAAGTACACAAGGGTTAATAAGAAGAATGGTCGAGATCCAAGCCGGGGTCGGTTCTGGCAAGGAAGTACAAAAGGGACAAAGTAGTAGAGTGGTCGAGGTACAAATCCAGGATGGCCTCCAACTCGTACTCCTCAATCCCTTCAACCATGGAGGGAGCCGGAGGACGGGCCCCACGTTCCCCAAAGAGATTCGGGGCCACAGGCTTCAGGAGGGAGGCATGGAAGACAGGGTGGATACGGTAAGTTGAGGGCAGTTTGAGTTTGTAGACAACAGGGTTGAATCGGGACAGGACAGGGAAGGGCCCAATGAACTTAGGGCCCAATTTCTTGGAGGGACAGGCCAACTTCAAATGCCTGGTAGTCAGCCAAACCTTGTCTCCCGGTTGGAGATCCAGGTCCCCCCGCCGCCTTCGATCATAGATGGTCTTGTAATCCAGCTGCGCCCTGGCCATGGTATCCTTTAGGAGCTCCAAGTTGTTGTGCAGAAACTCCACTCTGTTCCAGACAGCCGGGACCGAAGCGGAAGCGGGTAGGACAGGGGCAAAAGAAGGGTGGTACCCCAGGTTGGCGTAAAACGGTGATTGCTTAGTGGTAGAATGTATTGCATTGCTGTATGCAAATTCTGCGCAAGGAAGAAGGGACGCCTCAATTGTCTTGGACAAAGGTGGAGAAACAATGAAGGTACTGTTCAAGAGTTTGGTTCGTGCGTTCTGTTTGTCCATTAGTCTGAGGGTGGTAGGCCGAAGAGTAGTGATTCTCGATGTCTAGAGCAAGACAGAGCTCCTTCCAGAATTTAGAGGTGAACTGGACCCCACGATCCGATACAATATTGCTGGGGACCCCATGGAGGCGTATGATCTCCTTGATAAAAGCCTGAGCCGTTTCTGGGGCGGAAGGAGTGCCAATCATAGGAATAAAATGAGCCATTTTTGTAAGGCGGTCCACAACAACAATTATAGATGTAAACCCATCAGAGGGTGTTAGCTCCACTATGTAATCCATGCTGATCTGTTCCCAGGGTCTGGAGGGAACAGGCAGGGGGCGTAGGAGACCCCATGATTTATTCGTTTCCATTTTGCTGTGATTGCATACCGGGCAGGAATTGACGTAAGCGTGGCAGTCCACCTTGAAGGTAGGCCACCAAAAGGTTCGCAAAATCGAACACCCCGAAATGCCCTGCTAACTTGTTGTCATGGCAGAGTTTGAGCACTGGAACTCTCAGTTGAAGGGGCACAAACACAGCATGGTCATTGAAGAATAGTCCATCCTTTTCTTGCAGATGTTCTCCTGAGGGCAGCTGGTCTAGAGAGGAGGCCAGTTTAAACCTGGACAAGAGGTCATCCGTAAGTAGGAGGAAATTATAGCCAGGGAGTACCGCGTCCGTCGTTGGCGAGTTATCTGATGTGGGATACATGCGGGATAGAGCATCAGGTTTACAATTCTTGGATCCCGGACGGTACGTGATATGCATTTAGAATCGGGTGAAGAAGAGAGCCCATCTGGCTTGCCTAGGTCTCAGACGTTTAGCTGTACGGAGGTACTCCAAGTTTCTATGATCAGTGTAGATAAGGATAGGGTGCGAGGCTCCTTCCAATAGATATCACCATTCTTCCAGGGCCAGTTTCATAGCAAGGAGTTCCCGGTCCCCTACATCATAATTCGTTTTGGCTGGGGACAACTTCCTGGAAAAGAAGGCAACAGGATGCAACATGGCTGTGGCTTCGTGGCGCTGAGAAAGGACTGCCCCGACCGCAATCTCTGATGCATCGTCCTTCACACGTAAGGCAGGGCCGGGTCGTGATGACAAAGGACCGGGGCAGAGGTGAATTGCTTCTTGAGTTTGTCGAAAGCCGTCTGTGCTGAGGGGGACCACAGAAAACGGCTGTTTTGCTTAGTGAGCTGTGTGTTGGGCGAAATTATTGACGAGAAGCCTTTGATGAATCTTCTATAAAAATTGGTGAATCCCACGAACCTCTGAAAAACAGTAGAAAGGCATCATGGCACACTCAAAAACCAGCATGTAAAACAACTTGTCTCACCACTAAGGTTAATAACAGAGGTTTGGACACACGTCTTCTGCAGAAAATGTGAAAGCCGCACAGCCGCGCCAAGGCACCTCTTATAGGTGGCATGGCTGTGCGGTTTTCACATTTTCTGCAGCAGACGTGTATCCAAACCTCTGTTATTAACCTTAGTGGTGAGACAAGTTGTTTTACATGCTGGTTTGTGAGTGTGCCATGATGCCTTTCTACTGTTTTACTGTTCAAAGCCCATTTCGTGTGCATCTTACTGTATAGCTGGTGACAAATTGTTGAGTGCGTTTGTCATTTGTTTCGCTCCCACGAACCTCTGGACGCCCTTACGGTCCGAGGGAACCGGCCATTCAAGCACTGCAGTTACCTTCTGGGGTTCCATGGAAATGCCAGAAGTTGAAATAATGAGGCCAATGAATTGTATGGTATCTTTCTCAAACTCACATTTTTCAAGCTTGGCGTTGAGTTTATGGGATCGGAGGCGAAAAAGGACTTTTCGCATTTGGATGTGATGTGCCTCGAGGGAAGGTGAAAAAACAAGGATGTCGTCTAAGTGCACTATCATGAAGAGGTCAAGAAAATCCTGAAAGATATGGTTCACCAGGTGTTGGAAAGTTGGTGGGGCATTACACAGCCCAAATGGCATGACAAGATATTCAAAATGGCCAAACCTAGTACGAAAGGACGTTTTCCATTTATCGCCCTCTCTTATCTGCATTAAATTGTAGGCCCCCGTAGGTCCAATTTTGAGAACAGCTTGCCGATGCGGAACCTCTGAACAAGCTCAGGGACTAGAGGCAACGGGTATCGATTCTTGATTGTGATACCGTTCAATTCTCTGTAGTCGATACATGGTCTTAAAGAATGGTCCTTGTTTTCCACAAAGAAGAGTCCAGCGCCAGCAGGAGAGGTAGAGGGCCGGATGAACCCTTTCCTAAGATTGTCATCAATGTATTTTCAGAGGACTTCTAATTCAGGTTCAGAGTGGGAAGATCCTCCCAAATGGTATTGCAGAACCAGGAAGAAGCTCAATGGGGCAATCATACGGCCGGTGAGGCGGCAGGGATTCAGCCCCCTTCTTGTCGAAGACGTCCAAGAAGTCTCTGTAAGCCTGGGGGAGAAGAGTGTTGTCATCTGTGGAAAGGGGTTGAACCGTCAAACAGGCTCCTTGTGGGAAACAGTGGTGTAAGCAATAGGGTGAGCCGAAAGACACAGCTCCAGTGGACCAATCAATCGGTAACACCAAAAAAAACCCGGAAAAATGGGGGAAGAAATCACGTCCAGCCGAAGATATTCCCGATGGTCTGCTTTGGTGGTGGCCAATATGAGGGTGGTCCCATGGGTTACAGGACACGAGGTTGGTGCGGAGCCATCTGCCAGATGAACACTCCACCACAGTACAGGCATAGATTGTTCAGGCGATTACGTTGTCGCTCTTCGGGTGTGAGGGGTGCATGAACTAAGCCGAGTTGCATCGGTTCTGCCTCCTGAATTGGGGTTGATGCGTGGGTCTCAGGGGTTCTCAGGTGTGGAGCCATGGGTACTCATGGGAGCATCCATGTAGGACGGGCCATACCGGATCGTTCCCTGCGACTTTCTCCGAGTCTGCGATCAAGCTGGATAGCCAACTGAACTGTGGGTTCCAATGTATCAGGGAGCTCCACTCTTGCTAATTCGTCTTTGAGGGGCTCGGACAGGCCCAGGCGAAACTGGTGGCGCAAGGCAGCGTCGTTCCATGCTGTGTCTGCACCCCACTTGCGGAATTCCATTACGTAGTCCTCCACAGGGGTTTCCCCTGTTGTAGAGAGCTTAACACTGTTTCAGCCGTGGTGGTTCGTTGTGGGTCATCATAGAGCTGTGCCATGGCATCGAGGAAAGAAGACAGTGAGTGCAGTATAGGGCTCTCCTTTTCCAATAGCTGATGAGCCCATGCCTGAGGTTCTTCTGTAAGTAAGGCTACCACGAACCCGACCTTTGTATCCTCTGAAGAGAAGGTCCTAGGCTGTAAAGCAAAGTATAGCCGGCAGGCGTTCCTGAAAGCCCGGAACTTGTGGCGAACCCCTGAAAAGCGTTCTGGCATAGGAACCTGTGGTTCAGGAGCTGGAGTAGAGATGGGCTGCTCCATAGCCACAACAGGCGGTTCAGGGAGTTCCGCAGGGCTCAGAACTGAGGCATTGACCATTGCAGTGATCCGACCTTCCAGTTGAAAGTACACCTCTTGTATGGTCGTAAGGGCCTGAGACACATAGGCCACTTGTTGGCACAGGGCCTCCAAGGCAGAAACACTCCCCTCAGTCTCAGACATGGCTGGATTATTCTGTCACGAGGGCCACGTACCTGAGGTGAGACCGAAGTAGTGGGGAGGCCTCCCTTGCATCTCGGGTCCTTGAAGTCTCTGGAGATGGAGACAGAGATTTTTGTGTGCTCCCGTCCGAAGTTCTGAAGATTCTCAAGCGGCCGTTAAGGATCATGGCCCGGGAACATGCGCAGTAAAGATATTCGGCCGGGAGAAGAGAAGAGACACTGTAACAGACTTACCCGTCCACGGTCCAGCGCTGTGTGGAGGGGACGCGCACGGCCAGCTCGGCTTCAGGCTCCTCCCCTTCAGGGCCGTCCAGGTCGGCAGCCGGCTCCTCCCCTTCAGGGCCG
>NW_017307791.1:38040-38902 GCF_000935625.1 Nanorana parkeri
CCAGCATGTAAAACAACTTGTCTCACCACTAAGGTTAATAACAGAGGTTTGGACACACGTCTTCTGCAGAAAATGTGAAAGCCGCACAGCCGCGCCAAGGCACCTCTTATAGGTGGCATGGCTGTGCGGCTTTCACATTTTCTGCAGCAGACGTGTATCCAAACCTCTGTTATTAACCTTAGTGGTGAGACAAGTTGTTTTACATGCTGGTTTGTGAGTGTGCCATGATGCCTTTCTACTGTTTTACTGTTCAAAGCCCATTTCGTGTGCATCTTACTGTATAGCTGGTGACAAATTGTTGAGTGCGTTTGTCATTTGTTTCGCTCCCACGAACCTCTGGACGCCCTTACGGTCCGAGGGAACCGGCCATTCAAGCACTGCAGTTACCTTCTGGGGGTCCATGGATATGCCAGAAGTCAAAATAATGAGGCCAAGGAATTGTATGGTATCTTTCTCAAACTCACATTTTTCAAGCTTGGCGTTGAGTTTATGGGATCGGAGGCGAAAAAGGACTTTTCGCATTTGGATGTGATGTGCCTCGAGGGAAGGTGAAAAAACAAGGATGTCGTCTAAGTGCACTATCATGAAGAGGTCAAGAAAATCCTGAAAGATATGGTTCACCAGGTGTTGGAAAGTTGGTGGGGCATTACACAGCCCAAATGGCATGACAAGATATTCAAAATGGCCAAACCTAGTACGAAAGGACGTTTTCCATTTATCGCCCTCTCTTATCTGCATTAAATTGTAGGCCCCCGTAGGTCCAATTTTGAGAACAGCTTGCCGATGCGGAACCTCTGAACAAGCTCAGGGACTAGAGGCAACGCGTCTCGATTCTTGATTGTGATACAGTTCAATTCTCTGT
>NW_017307791.1:38985-128348 GCF_000935625.1 Nanorana parkeri
GATACATGGTCTTAAAGAATGGTCCTTGTTTTCCACAAAGAAGAGTCCAGCGCCAGCAGGAGAGGTAGAGGGCCGGATGAACCCTTTCCTAAGATTGTCATCAATGTATTTTCAGAGGACTTCTAATTCAGGTTCAGAGTGGGAAGATCCTCCCAAATGGTATTGCAGAACCAGGAAGAAGCTCAATGGGGCAATCATACGGCCGGTGAGGCGGCAGGGATTCAGCCCCCTTCTTGTCGAAGACGTCCAAGAAGTCTCTGTAAGCCTGGGGGAGAAGAGTGTTGTCATCTGTGGAAAGGGGTTGAACCGTCAAACAGGCTCCTTGTGGGAAACAGTGGTGTAAGCAATAGGGTGAGCCGAAAGACACAGCTCCAGTGGACCAATCAATCGGTAACACCAAAAAAAACCCGGAAAAATGGGGGAAGAAATCACGTCCAGCCGAAGATATTCCCGATGGTCTGCTTTGGTGGTGGCCAATATGAGGGTGGTCCCATGGGTTACAGGACACGAGGTTGGTGCGGAGCCATCTGCCAGATGAACACTCCACCACAGTACAGGCATAGATTGTTCAGGCGATTACGTTGTCGCTCTTCGGGTGTGAGGGGTGCATGAACTAAGCCGAGTTGCATCGGTTCTGCCTCCTGAATTGGGGTTGATGCGTGGGTCTCAGGGGTTCTCAGGTGTGGAGCCATGGGTACTCATGGGAGCATCCATGTAGGACGGGCCATACCGGATCGTTCCCTGCGACTTTCTCCGAGTCTGCGATCAAGCTGGATAGCCAACTGAACTGTGGGTTCCAATGTATCAGGGAGCTCCACTCTTGCTAATTCGTCTTTGAGGGGCTCGGACAGGCCCAGGCGAAACTGGTGGCGCAAGGCAGCGTCGTTCCATGCTGTGTCTGCACCCCACTTGCGGAATTCCATTACGTAGTCCTCCACAGGGGTTTCCCCTGTTGTAGAGAGCTTAACACTGTTTCAGCCGTGGTGGTTCGTTGTGGGTCATCATAGAGCTGTGCCATGGCATCGAGGAAAGAAGACAGTGAGTGCAGTATAGGGCTCTCCTTTTCCAATAGCTGATGAGCCCATGCCTGAGGTTCTTCTGTAAGTAAGGCTACCACGAACCCGACCTTTGTATCCTCTGAAGAGAAGGTCCTAGGCTGTAAAGCAAAGTATAGCCGGCAGGCGTTCCTGAAAGCCCGGAACTTGTGGCGAACCCCTGAAAAGCGTTCTGGCATAGGAACCTGTGGTTCAGGAGCTGGAGTAGAGATGGGCTGCTCCATAGCCACAACAGGCGGTTCAGGGAGTTCCGCAGGGCTCAGAACTGAGGCATTGACCATTGCAGTGATCCGACCTTCCAGTTGAAAGTACACCTCTTGTATGGTCGTAAGGGCCTGAGACACATAGGCCACTTGTTGGCACAGGGCCTCCAAGGCAGAAACACTCCCCTCAGTCTCAGACATGGCTGGATTATTCTGTCACGAGGGCCACGTACCTGAGGTGAGACCGAAGTAGTGGGGAGGCCTCCCTTGCATCTCGGGTCCTTGAAGTCTCTGGAGATGGAGACAGAGATTTTTGTGTGCTCCCGTCCGAAGTTCTGAAGATTCTCAAGCGGCCGTTAAGGATCATGGCCCGGGAACATGCGCAGTAAAGATATTCGGCCGGGAGAAGAGAAGAGACACTGTAACAGACTTACCCGTCCACGGTCCAGCGCTGTGTGGAGGGGACGCGCACGGCCAGAACAAGGTAAGTCAATGCACGCAGCCTGGGGTGTGCATGCGGACAGACACAGTGGAACACAGAAGATACAGCACTCTGCGTTGGATCAGAGACCGGCACCAGCGCTGTAGGGACTCCTGAAAACTACTGACAGTGGCGGAGAGGCAGCACACTACCGCCATAAATAGCTCCTAGTGATGAGTCTGATCCTTTCTTTCCCAGCCTGAGAACAGATTGTAGGAGGATTTAATGATGGTTTTTGTACATGTCTAAAGTTCATCTTTATACACTGTTTCTGGCTCAGTGCATGCATAGTATTATTGTACACTGTCCATTTGTGAAATACTGTAACTAAACCCCATATGAAGTCTTCAGATGTGCATTCTAAAAATGTTTCACTCATTTATCTAGTTAATTTAATTTGCTAACTGAGGTTTGTGCTCTATGCTTATTAAAACGTGAAAGCATATAACTTAGATTAGTCTAATTTATGACTTAAACATGCTTATGTTTCAAGAGTAAATTAAAACCAGAGTGCCTAATGTAAGAAGTACTAAGTGCTGCAGGTTTAAAATCAAATCTTAAAAACAGAAGGATTTGAAAATGACATATATTACTTCAAAATATATGAGCATGGCATTATGTATTTCCAGTCTGGGATTTCTTAGCTGTGTTTGCCAAATTTAAAAATTGCATCATGCAAACTTTAGTTATATGTCTACGTCAAAGATTGACATGTGGAAATAGACCATATACTGTATATACATACACTATTGCCAAAAATATTGGGATGCCTGCCTTTACACGCACGTGAACTGTAATGGCATCCCAGTCTTAGTCCGTAGGGTTCAATATTGAGTTGGCCCACCCTTTGCAGCTATAACAGCTTCAACTCTTCTGGGTATGCTGTCCACAAGGTTTAGGAGTGTGTCTATGGGAATGTTTGACCATTCTTCCAGAAGCGCATTTGTGAGGTAAGGTACTGATGTTGGACGAGAAGGCCTGGCTCGCAGTCTCTGTTCTAATTCATCCCAAAGGTGTTCTATCGGGTTGAGGTCAGGACTCTGTGCAGGCCAGTCAAGTTCCTCCACCCCAAACTCGCTCATCCATGTCTTTATGGACCTTGCTTTGTGCACTGGTGTGCAGTCATGTTGGAACAGGAAGGGCCCATCCCCAAACTGTTCCCAGAAAGTTGGGAGCATGAAATTGTCCAAAATGTCTTGGTATGCTGATGCCTTAAGCGTTCCTTTCACTGGAACTAAGGGGCCAACCCCTGAAAAACAACCCCACACCATAATCCCTCTCCACTAAACTTTACACTTTGGCACAAATTCATCACTCCAGAGAACACGTCTCCACTTCTCTAGAGCAGGGCCGGCGCTAGTGCAAGGCAACATGGGCACTTGCCTTACGGCGCCAGGGAACAGGGCGGAAAATTGACAGTGACAGTCGCCGGGCGCCGGCATAAGTCCGGCTCCGGCCGCCCAATCGAGCTCCGTGTGGGGTGCCGCTGCGGAGTGCGTGTATGTGTGTGTGTGCGTGTGTGTGCGCGCGCGCGCGCCCCCGAGGGGGGGGGGCGGCAAAATGCACCTTCGCCTGAGTTGGCAAAAATCCTTGCACCGGCCCTGCTCGAGTCCAGTGGTGGGGTGCTTTACACCACTGCATCCGACGCTTTGCATTGCACTTGGTGATGGAGGGCTTGGATGCAGCTGCTTGGCCATGGAAACCCATTCCATGAAGCTCTCTACGCACTGTTGTTGTGCCAATCTGAAGGTCACATGAAGTTTGGTGGTCTGTAGCTATTGACTCTGCAGACAGTTGGCGACTTCTACGCACTGTGCACTTCAACTTGCGCTGACCCCACTCTGTCATTTTCTGTGGCCTACCACTTTGTGGCTGAGTTGCTGTTGTTCCCAGTTGCTTCCACTTTGTAGATTTTGATTGTAGAAAGAATGTAATCCAACCTATAAAAAGTCCATTGTTTTGGGAGTCAACTAACAACTAATTGTTGGCGTAGCTTGCATTTACTGCTGCTGCCATTGATTG
Source organism: Nanorana parkeri (assembly GCF_000935625.1). Lineage (NCBI taxonomy): Eukaryota > Metazoa > Chordata > Amphibia > Anura > Dicroglossidae > Nanorana > Nanorana parkeri. The sequence goes on from NW_017307791.1 coordinate 42,747, forward strand.
ACTGTGTCACATGCACTTCAAAGCACCCAAAAACACTCTATAGAAGGGATGTACCTAGTGCTGTTTCTTAAAATAAACCTGTGCTGTGAGAAATAAAAGAGGCTGCCATTGCAGAAAATGCTATTTGCCCGGCAGTCTCTGGTTTCAGGACTAGGCAGTACCCACTGTCCAGTAAAACGTATGCAGAACAAAAAAGTCAGTGTGAAGTCAGAACTTCTGATTAGCATACCGTATTTGCCGGCATATAAGACGGGTTTTGAGACCTTAAAACATCCCCCGAAAATCTGGGGTCGTCTTATACGCCGGGTACATACGGAAGGATACGGTATACTGTATGTAGCTTCGGCTACATACAGTATACCGCGCTGAGCCCATCACGGCAGGCTTTGTATTAATGAATACAAAGCCTGTATTCATTAATACAAAGTCTGCCGTGATTGGCTCGGCACTGAGTCAATCACGGCAGGCTTTGTATTAATGAATACAAAGCCTGTATTCATTATTACAAAGCCTGCCGTGATTGACTCAGCGGAAGACGGAGGACACAGCGGGGATCGTGGACAAGTGTCAAAACACATTGCAGCCACAGTTTGATACACAGTATGTTATGTACTGACACGGGTCAGAATGAGCAGGATAGCCCCCCTTCCATCTTCATGCTAATTTGAGGTTGTCACACCTAAGTAAACAGTGCAGTGCACTTTGGCAAAAACAAAAGTTAATTGAAGTGCTCGCCTAGAGAGAAATTATATGTATATGTGTGTTAGAGCTTAACCAGTATATTAACTAGTCTACATTTTGTAAGAAAGACTTTGAAGACCGCGTGTGTGTCCTAAGATGGTTCAAAGGTGACTGCAGTTGATAATATCTATAGTAGCTTGCCTTCAAGTATATTGTATCTTGTTTCTTTGAAAACTATTATATTTTATGCACAAAAGTTCATTTTCACTTAACTTAGTGAATGTGTTGAAATAAAGTGAAACCTTACTTTGAATAGAATACCCAACCATGTGCATGAAAAAAATAAAGAACTTCTGCTCACGCATTATTTGATTTAGCACAATTTTTCTTCATTCACTAAGCTGATAATGGCATGAAAATTTACTATGAAAAGGGAACTAGACTTAGTTGTTCTGGCCTGACTTTAATAATTCAATCATGTGCAAGCAACATTTCTGTTTTTTATTTTCTTTTGCATTAGATATTCTTTGTAAAGAGAATATTTACTTTGTTTCACCTCGTTCACTAAGATACGTGAAAATTCACTTTGAAAAGGAATATACTCTACTTCTTTAGTAAATCATGATCATTGCATCTGAAAAGAAAACCATATCTCAATAAATGACAAATGCATACCATACAAACTACACATTGTAAACTAACCCTAATATACCGGGTACTTTCAATTTCCTCAGTAGCAGAAAATAGACATGTTTTACCCCATACTTCTTTCTGTACAAACCAAATTGCAAAAACCACAATTAGCTCTGCTCTTTGCTTTGACGGAAAGAAGTATATACACAACGTGTTAAAGTCAATTACGACTTCAATGGAGAAGGCATATTCAAAGAAAAACATGCACTACCATAGTATAATAAAATGTCCATTTTAAATTAAAACCAATTAAATGATTTGAAGAATACTTCCGTGAGTTCATACACTAACTTGGTCAAACAGTAAATATTTTTATATTAGTTAACATCATACATAAAAATGGCATAAATATTCTCCAGCATGTTGTGTGCTACTTGTGTAGACATGGTTCTAAAATGAATACAATTACTCATTTAAAAGGGAAAGCAATTATCTAAAGATATACCACACATGTGTCATCAAAGAAGTGGATGCTAACAAGATTTAATTAATAAAATAAGATGTCTAAAGAGTTGCTATCTAAAGTCCAGCTCTAGCCAACATTCTTTTTCTTTTGCGTAGAGTGTGAAGGGGTAAGACTAGGAAAAGGGGTAAGGGCCAATTCCCACTAGCAGCTGCTTTACAATGCACGGCTGCTGGTGTCCGTTGCCAGGCATAGTGCTGATGTGCTGATTCTGGATCATTGCACTGTTTACCTTATTTTTTGTTAGAACTTTATTGAAATGTCACAAGCGGCATTTGATTTAAGTTCTATTGGCACAGCGCAGAGCAAAACTGTTGTACCACGCAGCAAACCTGCTGCACTGAAATAAAATACTGTCTGCGGTACTTTTGTTCAGTTGCAATGGTGTGAGCTGTGCCCATTTCGATCAAGGCAAATTGCCTTGCCTAGCATTGGGGCTAACATATAAGCCATTTTAAACTTATAAAAATCTAGGAGCAAACACTACAAGGTCCAAATACTCCCTTTATGCACCCTTTTACGGTTGGTTTTACTTTGTTACTAAAGGTCTAATTTCCCACCTTCAGGGCTAAGCCCACCCCTGCTATCCAACCATTCACTAATTTTGCTATATTTAGACACGGAAGAGCTGTAATTTGACTAATGGCTTGACTTCCCTGCCTTTAGGGCTAAACTTACCCATGCCATCCTTATGTCCAATGGGTGTGCTGTTATTGGCCAATGAGAAGCTGTAATTTGTCTAAGGGCTTGACTTTACCAACTTCAGGGCTAAGCCAACCCCCACCATCTTTTTGTCCAATGCGTATGCCATTATTGACCTAATAGCTCCACTTATCTGACTGTTGGTATTGACTTACTGTCGAAATATTGCTGTTTTAAAGGTTAACATTGCATGGACAACTGCTTTTTATTTTCCCTTTTGCTCGGCTGTATAATGTTTATTTCTTCTACAAAACTAGAGTTCTGCTGTGGGTCATAATAAATCCGGTGGATTTCTGTAAATGACATGTCTTTGGCCACAAACCATTAAAGGGGCAGGCAACCCCAAAATTGAAAGTTTTGCATTCAAGATGATTTGCTAATTAAAGGAGAATTATGGGGAGTAAAATACACTCTTCCCATAATTAGAGCCGATGTGCGACAGCGAAGCTGTCACATGCTAGCTCTATTGATCGGGAACTGAGCAACACTGTCAGTCATCACTCCCCACAGGGATTCCCCCTTCCCTCTCCAATCCTCCAGAGCTGAATGGAAGGACAGACACGGAAGGGACGGGCACAGCTGGCTAAGGTAAAGCCAGCTGTCAATCAGCCAGCGGGGGTGGATCCTGACAATATTGTCAGGATCTGTGCTGGGTGCAGCACGGATCTGCGCTGTTAGCAGATAGTAGGCCATAGCCCGCTATATGCTGAGTTTCGGGTCACAGGAGGACATAGTATACGTCCGCGTGTGATCCTTAAGAGCACTATAGGCAAAAAAAATGTTGTCCCATAGTTTTTAAGTGGATTTCACTGATTTCTTATATAATTCAAAGTCTCCAGCAGAAATATTTCTGGACTCCGGTATAGGGATTCCACAAACTTTGATGTCCATTAGAAAGGGTAACCAGGAGGAGTTGTCTTAATAGAGGGGATGCTGGAGGTATAAAGAAGTATATGAATACAGTAGGTGAATTTCTTGGCCTTCAAACAAAAGGAAAAAAATCAGTTAATGATGAACTTTGTTAAGAAGAAAAAAATTCTTCAGATTGTTAAGGGCCTGGAGATATGCTAATATCTTTTCAGTGAAAATGCCAGCATTTTAGGCTCCATTGACACATAACAGTAGCGTTTTCCGCGCGGGATGAAACCGCGCAAATGTTAACATTCGCAATTATTCCTATACTATAGCCGGAATGTGCAAAATCTGCCCATAAAATCATGCTTGGACTATTTTGTGGGACGCACGGTTTCATACCGCACGGGCGCCGCAATAGTCTGAACAATGCACATTGCAATGCATTGCTTTTTATGTTTGTACGGCAGAATGCGCATGGAAAACCGCTCATGAGTGAATGGAGCCTTAGGCCCCATTCACACTGAGCGATTTATGGAGCGATTTTTGCAGCGATATTGCTCATATTTCCACGCGATATCGCTCTATGTAGCTTCTCCAATCCATTTCAATGGAGCTGTTCACATCTCGTCGCTCAATATCGCTCGTCGCGCAATATCGCTCAAAATCGCGCGATTTTGAGCGATATTGCGCGACGAGCGATATTGAGCGACGAGATGTGAACAGCTCCATTGAAATGGATTGGAGAAGCTACATAGAGCGATATCGCGTGGAAATATGAGCAATATCGCTGCAAAAATCGCTCCATAAATCGCTCAGTGTGAATGGGGCCTTACTGTAAAGATAAAAAATACATTCAAACTGTCAGATTTTAGAGCTGGCACAAAGGAAGCAATTCACCGATTTTGAGTGCTACCAAGCATGAAGGATTAAAATCGATTAAAAACAGTAAGCTTTGAACGAATAGTCCTGAGCAACTAAATGTGCATTAATCATTACACTAAAAAATGTACAGAACCACCTGCTAGGACCTATTTTTTATGTGCAACAATTTTACTTTTATTTTATTCTGAATTTTGTGAAACCATGGGGTGTATTAATAAAACATTCACAAATCCAATCGCTCTTTGAACATCTGACTTTTACATTCACACCCCATTATGGCCACTAGATGGAGCCAAGGAGCATAGGAATTGCCTATACTCTTCAGCACCATCTATTGGCCATAGTGAGGTGTGGCTATAGTAAATAGTTGTTTGCAGAGTGAACGGCTCTGCGCACGGTTTATAAATATACCCCCAAGTGTATAGGTAAATATTTTGTGTAACATTTGTTAATATTTTCTTGGATCTGTTTAATAAACTGTCCCTAACTAACCATCTTAACGACAAACTGCTCCAGGTATAACATATAATATTGCATACCTACATATATCTACTATATATAAAGCAGACACTAACACATGTTGATAAAGCTGAATCCCTGGACATTCTGACAGGCAAAATACTGGCGCTTCCTGTCTCCAGCACATTCTTACTGGCCAGCAAGGCAGGTAATATAGCAATGGACCTTTCTGCTGCCTTCCCTGTGAAGCAGAAAGCTCTGCCACTCTCTGTAAGTCTCAGAGCTATGCATGTCAGAAAGGCCAAGTATTTTGTTTTTAATGACAGGGTGTCTTTAAGTAAATTATTTAAGGTTCCTGCTAAGTGGATTTCTGCTAAATCAACCATGTCCCAGTCAGTGGGGTTGATTTACTAGGCAAATAGCCTGTCTACTTTGTAAGGGGATTTTCACTTTGTATGGGTAAATAAGGTAAAGTTCTGCTGACATCATTCAATCACATGCAAATAAATAGTTTTTTTTTTCTTCTTGTACATGATTGGGTATTCTTTGCAAAGTGATTTTTTTTACCACTTTCTCTAAGCTAAGGGAAAACACCTTTGCAAAGTGAAAACTCCCTTGCGAAGTTCAAAGTGAACAGTCTATTTTCCCTTAGTAAATCATCTACATTAAGTTTCTTTTACCTTTCATAGTATTGCTACCCTTTTTATAATAGTTCTTTGTAATTACTGCACAATCTTTACTCCATGGAGGGCATTTAAGAAGCTTAAAATAGGACTGATAGATGCGTGGTAAAGTTTATTTCTTGGTCCCACCTACTCTCATTAAATGTGAATTAAACCTTTTCTTTTTAAATTTAAGGGTAAATATATGTAACTGTTCTCTCCGTTTTGGTTCATTTCTACTCATTTTACAATAGCATTAATGGTTATTCAGGAAGGTTAGTTGAATCAGTTTTACGCACATGCTAAACATGATTTAAAAATATTTACTAAGATATCTAAATTAGCTGTGTTGGAACTTTAGAACTTTTTAAAATCCCTCTATTTGACTTTTAAGTGCATTACATGTAATACTTGTGTTTCTTAACAATCCAACATGAGTAGAGGGTGTTAGTTTCCTACATTGGACAGTGTAAACATGAAGCTCAAACAAACAAATACATAGTGTCACCATTACGAGACGTGAAACAAAGCAATGAATCAATGCCAGTAAATTCTGCCAATCATTCTCCATACTTATGTCACTTAGTAGCTATTATTAATATTTTTATATCTTTTTGAATAATGTATGCACTCTCAAAGATTTGGGATCAATAAATATAAATAATAATGCAAGTCTTTCAATGTCTGTCTCAGCGCAGATGTAAGAATGATTGATCAAGCCAGAAGACAACAAATTGACATGTTTTCGTCTTAAGATGACATTAATGTAAGTGATTGAAAAAAAAATATTGTTGTTGTTAATGTAAGTCACAAAGTGTACAAGGTCTACTACTTTGATTGTCAAATCTGTGTACTTTAAATATTTTGGGGGCATGGGTAGGATAGGGTTCTTAAATACAGGTGTATTGTATTACAATATAGTAAAGGTTTTGTGCAGCTTTTATATCACAATGTCAATGCTTATATTTTGTTGGTGCTAAAATGTCAGCTGTACAATATCCTCCCACTCACCTGTGTTTGAAATGACTGAGAACAAGCTAATATATTAAACTGTAACCATTCAGAGCCAATCAGAAATCTGTGGAGCAGGTTGTAGAAGCATGTACAATTAAAAGTAGCATATATAGCACTGCAAGTAGCATCAATTCAAAACGTAAAATATTATAATATATTACTTACATAAGGCTAGGTTCACACATCAGGCAAATGTTTTTGATAAAAATTAACCAATGAGATTGGAAATTTTTAGTTATAGTTGAAATAAAGATCTTTATACTTATGTAAAGCTCTGTAAACTTAGCACATAGCAGTGAATGCAGTTAATACAGTTACATTTAGCTTAGAATATGGACTGAACACACCCCAAAAGAGAGAGGCAGATCCAGCTGTCAATCAGCCAGAGGGGTGGATCCCAACACAATTGCCAGGATCCATCCCGGCTGCAGTGCAACTCTGCGCTGTCAGCATATAGCGGGCAATAGCAAGATGTTGAAAGGTGATGCGAGGAATCTGACACTGCACTGTTGCCCTTCTGTTGTCTTGTACCAGTCTTGCCACTCTCCGTTCTGCCCTAACATTGACTAGTCGCTGACGGCCACAATTCGCACGTTCAGACCCAGATTTTCGGCTGACAGTCCAGTCTTTAAACACTTTAACAGCAGCTGCTCTTGAACATTTAACGAATTCTGCTGTTTTGCTGATATTAGCTCCATGGCTTGAGCGCCAACAATCATCCCACGTTCAAAGGCTTTTAAATCGCGTTGTTTACCCATATCTTCAGAAAAAAAATCCCTTCTACTGTCGTGGTAAACAACCTGCTTCCCTATTTATAATGGTCTGGCCCTCTAGCAACTTCAGCGCGAAATTATAGCCAATTATAGCTAATTTGCCTACAAACGTCAGGTGGTCATAATAATCTGGCCACTCAATTATATATAATTTTTTTTTTGTGCCAGACGCATACACATACAGCATCTCAAACAGTAAAGGGAAATGTAGAGACAGTTGGTTAAACAGAATGAGTATGCCACTAGGTATGAATGGAATTGTAACAAAGGCTGTGTCTTCTCTGGGAATAGTATTAAAAGAGTTCACATTGCTATGTTGCTATGCTAAAGCCAACTGTCATGCCTTATGGTTAAGATCCCTTTTGTCTTCAGTAGATTTGACAGGGGTCAGTACTATTATAATCAGTGTGGTCTTCCTGACAGGGGTGGACCTACCGCCAGTGCAGCCGGTGTGATAGGAACAGGGCCCGAGGCTGGGTGGGGAGCCCATTGAGATCCTGTACCAGTCCACTCAATTGGAGGAGGCATGGTCACATGGTCCAGAACTTAAAATTTTTTAATTGAAGCGTCTGTCGTAAGGTCTGGCAATAGCTGGAGACCTCACAGCAGCCTTCTGGGGAAACACACAGCACCTGTTTACAGTGCTGGCCCACACATCTCCCCCTCCTGAGACCATCCACAGCCCTCCTGAGACCCTCCAAAGCTCTCCTGAGACCTTCCACAGCCTTCCTGAGACCCTCCACCTGAGATATCAGGCCAGCACCCTGGTGCAAAGTGGAAGCACAGAGTAGGTACAAAATTATTATACTTTTATTCTGCATTGCTGTATAATGTATTGCTGGGATTTGTAGTCATCTATAGCTGATGATATTATTCTGCATCGCTGTATAATGTATTGCATGGATTTGTAGTCCTCTATCGCCAGTGCCATTCTGCATTTCTGTATAATGTATTGCTAAGATTTGTAGTCCCTCTACAGCTTGGAATCAGTAGCAGAACTACCAGGGTTGTAGAGGTCGCAGCTGTGACCGGCCCTGGCACTCCACCACTGTCCTAAAATCATTAGTCTGTATTGTTGTAGAAAACACTGGAAAAAAAAGGTATCTGCAATGGGTATTGGCAAGTAAAAATGGTATTGGTGCATCCCTAATAATAATAATAATGATAATAATAGTGTGTGCCTGTGGGAGGACATTAGAGTGCAAGCTCCACTGTACAGAGACTGATGTTACTGGCTCAGTGTTCTCTGTCCAGCACTATGGTACATTTTAGATCTATATAAACAATCTATATAAACAATATAAACAATCTTGCACCAGGGCTCTTTGTTTCTTAGGTCCACCACTGCTCCCTGAGATCAATGGTTGCTTTGATATGCTAGAAACAGTACACACAGGTGGTACTTTTAGGAATGTCAGCATTGTTATTGACTCAGGAAGATCATATTTACCTAAGACAGCTCTCGGAGACAGAAATAAGCCAGAAGGTAATGTATGGTAGTTTCACAAATACTTCAGTTGCCATTCAATTACTGCCATGAGAAAGATATGATTGTGTTCTTTGGACCAAAGGCAGAAACCACTGGAGGACTTCACAGAGACCAGAGGAAGACACTAAGCAACAATTTGGGAGAGACTGTAACCAGAAGCCATTTTCATGAAACCTAAGTCCTTTTTAATACAGAATATTGTAAACCTGCAACTGCAAGCTAAGTGACTTAGTTTATCCTCTTCTAGAAACCATTGCATGTGCTAGAGAAGGCTATAGTGTATGCATGGTATGTATGAGCAGCCTGTATGCTTTGTATTGTTTTTCCTGTAACAAAGTAGTTTGTGCACATAGCATTGTTGTATAGTAAAAGTACATTATTGGAGAACTATGAGGTGAGTGATTTCCACTCATCCTCATAGTTAGAGCTGACCTGTGACAAAGAAGCTGTCACAGGTCAGCTCTATCGATCGGAGAGTGAGCAGAAACATGCACCGACCTGCTCACTTGCTGATCGTCTCCCTGCAGTGAGCGGTGACTGTCAGTCACCGGGATTCCCCCCTGTCCTCTCCTATCCTCCAGCACTGAGTGGGGAAACGAGCAAGGAAGGGGCGGGCACAGCTGGCTCTGCCTCTGGATAGGCAGAGCCAGCTGTCACTCACGCAACTGGGTGTATCTCGCCACTATTGTCGGGTTCCATCCCAGCTGCAGCGCTCTCAGTATATCGCGGGCAATAGTCCGCGATATACTGAGCTTTGGGTCATGGGAGGAGGTTAGTATATGTCCTCCCGTGACCCTAAAGATAACTATGGGGAAAAACACTTTGGACACTAGTTTGGAATTGTGACTAGATGCGGTTTGGGAGTCAAGAGCACTGTTTGCACTTGATCAGGTGTGAGATTTACAGTATTTTTAAGCATTGGACTAAATATCTTTTTTATGTTCAGTCTTTTATAAGTTTAGGAAATCTTTGTATTTATTGATATGTCATCTAAACACTTTTTTTAGTTTATTTATTTAGTGGTCACTTAAGAATATTGGTATTTATTAAACTGGTGATTTGTTTGGAGATTGTACTTAGCACTTTTACTCATAGTGATATAAATATATGTAAAAGTACTTTTCTTATTGGAACGCCACACATGTGTTTGTAATCTCTATTACTAAGTGGATATATGACACTTACCTAGTGCTGGTCAGCTTAAAGACATAGGGGGGAATTTATGAACATGTTTGCAACAACATTTTGAGTTGCAAAGACCAAAATGTCATGCTAATTAACTGCAAAGTTTTACTTCTGTTATGCATCCTTTTTTTGATTGTTCTTGCTACATATGATCAGATTGTCGCAATCATAAATATTTTCTTGACGTTTCACATCATTTTTCAATTGCTCATTTGCGACATTAAAAGGCCTCCAAACTGTTGCACGTTATAGAAGTCCTCCTGAGCACTTCTAAAAGTATTACAAAGATAATTCAACTTCACATTCTCAACTCAGCTAAGGACTTTAGGGCTATCTAGCTGTCCTCCAGGAGGTTCCCCGCAAGGTTATGACAATTTGGAGACAGAAACAACTTAGATACAATTTGGAGACAATTCTCCTTATGAAGGCATTTAGGAATGAAACATAGGGGTCTATTCACTAAGCTGCCGTAGGCAGCCGAGTGAATGACCGACCTGAAGTGAAGTGAGCCGAACACTGTTCGGCTATTCACTTCAGGCTTGTACGGCTGATTCCAGCCGTATATCGGCTGAAATCAGCCGTACATCGGCTTGCTTCGTAGATGTGGCAGTTTAAGAGATGCTGATGATGCAACCAAATTGATAAATTGCCCCCATAGAGTCTGGTTACCAATTAGGTGCTATTTAGCACTTCTTTTTTCATAACTACATTTTGCCTTTTTTTTTATTACGTTGTACAATAACACAAGACTTTCTGAATGTTTCAAACTTGGTTAAACATTAAAATTGCTTGTTCTTTGGAGATCACATTGCAGGAGTTGTTATTAATGCTGTGCACTTACAAAAATAAATCACCTTTTAAAAATATTGTACAAGCCTAGAAACTGTCAATGTATACAGCCAAACACTTTCATTGTTGTATATTGATTAATTGCATTTGTACAAACATAACGCACACGAGGTCGATATTATAACCAGGGTAACACATTTGACTTAGAGGAAAGATGTGTTTTAACCAAAGTTCGAGACGAGTAATACCTCTTTTATAACTACCTTGGACCGTGATCAACTGATTAACTTTTTGGCCAACATCCCTACAGTATAACCATTTATATGTGACATATGATAAGTGTTTGACAAAGAGGTTATTCAACTCCCTTTCTTCTATTTCATTAAGGTACAGCATCAATTGTGTGAAGTTGCATGAATGATTGCAAAGCACACCATGTGAATTATTTTATGCTCATTATTCTCTGGGTTATGTCAGTTAAAGCTGAACTCCAGCCAGGGGAAATGTCATATTATTAACAAGGTGCTTCTTAACCTAGTGCAAAAACGCTTTTAAAGTTCATTCTTCCTTTGTTTATTGTTTCCCAAACATGACTTTATACCTGCTTGTGCAACCTCCATAAAGAGAAATGGCCCCTGGTCATGCAGCCTCCTCTGTGCACTGAACAGAATGAGGGTGGTGATGTGTTACTGTGGGTAGGTACAACCGCACATCAACCGTGACCCACCCACATTCCTTGACTGCAATGTGTGGCTAGCTATGTGGAGATTTACCTGCCAGCAAGTAACAGCCTTGTACAGAGTCCAGCAAAGTCCTGACCTTGCATGTTAGATTATCCATTAGATCACACAGGTGAGGTGGGTCTTATCCACACTTTTCCTGAAGTCACCAGAGAACTTACTGACTCTATTGACATTTTTCTCACACTTAACCAACCAGTATATGACACCACCTTGAAGGACATGCTGGTTTCCCTGCGAAGCTCCCTGTATACAGGTATTCAGTACTTGGTATGGCAGTTTAAAACAGACATGCAGAATATGGTAGTGATCCACCTACATAGAACACAACATTAGCAAATTTGCCACCTCTTTTACACCTGGTAGACTCACATAACAACAGAGAGGAGGACTTGAACTGGGTTAAAGTTAAACTTGATCTAGAAGATAGATCATGACCAGGGTCATCGCGTTAATGGGGCAGCTTAAGGCTGTTGCCTCAGGCGACATCTCTTTGAGTCATGTGGGGGAAAGCATGGCCTCTATGCTGCACAATGTTTACAGGGTGCTTGCTGCCCCCTTTCCCGCCAGAGTATCCCAGGTTTCTAAGAGGCCATACACATCTCTCTGCCCAGTTCTTAGCAACCTGGGACAGGATGCCCTGGGATAGAGGGGGTAAAGGTTAAAACTAAAGATTGATCGATTATCCAATCCACTAATAATCAGGGCCGATATTCCCAAGTTTTTTTAATTATTGTTATTGGTTACATTTACCAATATTAACGATAATAAACGCTGTGCAAATTTCAGCCGGTTCTTGAGGAACCGGCTGAAATTCGCACAGTGGGTGCCTCTGCCTGGCCGACATCCTTCCATCAGCTGATCGAAGGAGTTGGACAAAAAATCTATGTAGAAACATAGCCAGTGAGTTGCTGACTCTGTTCAATATTCTGGCAGCGGCTGGTGGCCACTGTCAGAATACAGAAAAAACAGCAGGTAGCAGGGGAAGCAAAATTGCAATTTACAAATTGACAAATTGCAATAGCAGGCTGGTTATTACACTTGCCAGCTGTCAATCACCAAAAGAGCAGATCTGAAGGAGAACTTTCTACCTTCAGGTCTGCTCCTCTGCTAATTGCGATAGCCAATAGCAGGCTGGCTATTGCACTGCCCACTGCCTGCTGTTTACATTCAGCTGCCAGCTGCAAAATCCTGCCGGTGGCAGCTGAAAAGGGCGGGGTGAGCCTTAGTAGCGGTCAACAGATATCAGGTACTGCCTGCTGTTTATATTCAGCTGCTAGCGCAGCTGGTTGTAAACAGGATATCGGTACCTGATATCAGTTATCGGCCGGAAAGGTGGCCCATAATCAGTATCGTTATGGAAATGTTCCATTTAGGAAATTTGCATTCACTTCCTTGCATGAAAACACAACTGAAAGGGAGTGAAAATCTCTCAAAAGTGACAATGAGTTGCCACCAGACCAAGTGTCCCCTTTGTAAGACTTTACTTATTTTTGTCCTACTTTATTAAAAATAAAGTTTTGGCTTTAGATACACTTTAAAATAATGTTCTGATTATCAATGGTGGTGGCCAAACAGTGCCTATTACTTTAACTTGTTAATGTTGCTGTTGATATACACAATTCAAACAGCTCAGAACATTCTTACATTCTTTTGAGTCCTTCTGCAGATGCTGGTCACTGTGGTGATGGGAGGTGGAACCCTTACTAATCTTAATCACGATGCAAATGGCAGAAAGATTCCACTTCATTATATAAAGTGGAAATTTCCCTTAAGCTGGCTATAAACCTATAGATTTTCTATGGTCAGATGAAAAAAGTGCAACAAATTCCTCCATCCACGCTAAACTGTGTGGATGGAGCAATCTCCCACTGGGCCAAGCTTCAGTATCTTGCAATCTGATTGGATGCAGGCATTGATCAGGTATTTTGAGAGCCAGTGGGACCGACTAGCAAGATTGAGACTGTCTGCCCCCCAGACTCCAGAGCTCTGTCTGTTTGCCTCACCTGCACTAAATTGCCACTGAGGCAAGTGTAAAACCTGGGGCTTACTAGAGGTTCCGGAAGGTATAAGAGAGAAATATGGGTGACACATAAACCTCGGACAGGACCTCTCCTTGCTCTCTAAATGATGACCTGCTACACCATAGAAAATCTGCAGAAATTCTATTATTACTATAATTTGCTATAAAACCAGATATGAAACAAGCATCTATTGTTTATTTCTAGATTGCTTCATTTACTGATGGAAAATACAAAGTTATAGAACAGTTATTGCCTCACTTCTGATAAGCAATTTGGAATGTCCGTTATTTGAATTGCCATCTGCTATTGATTTCCAGAAAATATACCTCTTAAATAACACTCATAATCTTAGAGTCCAGGTTTTCCTCTAACTATGTAACCTTGATTAAGTATATCATGTCAGAATTAGGACTGACAGTTCAGCATCTGCTTGTAAGCTGGTTAAAAAAAACCTCACTATGTTATTTTCTTGTACAAAACCAGAAACGGCAGTGTTACCATATCAACAAATTTGTACATTAAAACAAAACAGTGACAATGGTAGTATATTTAAACTAGTCAAAGTAGATCTAAACCCTGTATCAAAAACCGAAGAAAAGTGGATATGAGCATCACAAACAAGTTTACACCCTCATTGAATATATGTGAAGATTGTTTATCCTTTATTGATACAAATAAATTGCTAAAAACAATAATTTATGCACAAACCCCTCTCACCCAATATAAAAAAAAACAACATTGTTCACATACATAAGCCACACACAAACATCCATCCACAACGCCCTATTAGGGCAAAAACTCATCTATGTGCAAAATGTCTAAGATATGTCCACACTGATATAACCAAATAGAGTCCGAGGTTGCATCCAACCCATACAAAGCAGCAATGGATCTATTCATGCTCAGCAAAATCCTGCCATTTAGCATATAGAGTCTCTCTTATTCAGAGCATTCCTCTTCAAATGTGTTTATCAGATCCTTGAACAAAGTGAGCGGCAAGATAGCCAATTTGCAAAAAGCTCAGTAGCATATAAACAGCAAGCAAGGAGGTAGGTAGCTGACAAAGACTCGCTATTGGATGAGTCCACTATTAGATGAAATGCGTAGACTGAGATTTTTGACAGTTTGCTATCATGCCACTCGCTTTCTGCATTATCCTTATGGCTTCTTCCTTTTTTGCATACAAGGATGTGGTAAGCGCACTTTTCTTTCTGATATACTGTATGTTTGATATGTTTTGGTTGGAACATCTCCCCATAATATATAAGGGATTGCAACTCCCCTCTTAAGTTCACTATGAAGGCTTTAGACCCCCATTGATCTTATTTGTTATATATTAGATCTAAATCCCTAGGTAGATGATATTTAGTTAAAACACTGTGGGGGGAATTTATCAAAGCAATTGCGAGTGTTTGAACTTGCAAGGAATATATTTGCACCAGATTTATGATGCTAGTGTAATGTTGTAAGATAAATGAGGTTTAATAGACTCCAGGAAAGAAGACTTCTAACTCCAGGCAAAAAGCTTAACTGTCGCATCTTGAAGAAGTGGTCATGGGGACTTCTTAAGTTGTGATTGTTTTCTTAGGTGATGCTCCAGTTTCAGACAGCCCAGAACACGTGCAGATGAAAACACGTGCAATAAAGGTGCAAGAAACATGCAACTGAAAAAGTAGTGCAAGCTCTGAAGAAAACAGGGGCACATGTTGAAAGACAGATTTGCACATAAAAAAATGATCTAAGAGGCTAAAACTGTCGCAAGTGCTTTGATAAATTCCCCCCTGTGTATGATTAACAATTTCCATGGCTTTTATTCCCCATATAATACTATTTCCACCTTGTTATATCTTCTTTTGCATCTCAATGCTGCCTCCAGCCTCTTTCAGCTGCTTCCTGTCTAAAGCTCCAGCTTTGACTGCAGCATATTGCTCTAGACCACCTCCCTTTTGCTAAAAACAGTGGAGTGAATCATGGCTGTACAATTTGTGCTGGGAGACAGGGATAGAGCACTGTCACCCTATAACAGGAAGTGTTACCACCAGATGATACTTTATGATGAAATAAATACACATGAAATCACCCCACAAGACCCCAGACTTGCCTGAGCTGCAAAGTATTCAGCAACAAACAGATGGTCCACTAAGAAGCACTGGCGGAACAACCTGGGTCGCAGCGGTCGCAATTGCGGCCACTTGGGGGGGGGGCCCAGCGAGGAAGAAGACCACTCAGACCGGCACAGTTCCTTGCGGCCTCGGCTGCAAGGTACTGTGCCCGTCTGAGCTGCTTCTCTTCTATCTGCCTCTTAGCTCCAGGGTAAAAATATTCAGTAATCAAGAGGTTTACTTTTGTAAATGTACAAATACATTGGGTGTAGTAAAAACGCTTTGATGCGATTCACAACCAACGTTGATTAAAGCGTATGTTATCCCAAAAACAAAGCTTAAACGGGTTGGGATATTCACATAGGCTCCCCTATGTGAAAATTAGTAAATTTAGTCTGTAATTGTTCTATTTTTTTGGTGCTGATAAATACCTGGTGATCCTGCCTTGGCATATCAAGCATATCTGTGCTGGAGTGGTCAGTTTGTGTCCCTGGGATTACTGCTAGGAGATACCATGCCCATGCACAGTGTGTCTGTATCTCCTGTAGTCACTTAGGGTGCCAAGCCAAACCTTGCTGTTTCTTAATTACTGCTGGGAGTTACAGGATGCCATGCCTCAATCTTCCATAGTCAGTTTAGGTGCCATGCCCCCTCAAAGCCATGTTGTGATGATTGACAGGGACTCTCAGCGGGAGCCTCACTTTCAAAACTGCAGAGCAAACACATGGGTAACACTTCTCCACTGTATGTGTCTTCACACACAAAAATTTCTCTGGGAAGAGGGGAGGGAACAGAGAATGTGCGGTCACATTACCAAACAATATAACATTTGGAAAAATGTAATAAGCATTTATTTTTTTCAAAAGGAAATGGGGTAATAGTTAGAACATATTTGCTGTGTTAGAATGTCTTTTTGTAGTTGAGTATACACAAATACTTATATGGGCTCCAGCTTAATCTGCACATCATTACTCTGAACTGGATTCTTGGTTGTGGTAACGATGGGCCGTGACTATGCAATGTGTGTTGACACTGCGGCTTGTAGTCTCCACAGGGGAGCCTTGAACACAATTAGGAGACACTTGTCACCCTATAACAGGAAGTGTCTGAATATGGTCCTTCATGGCAGGATCACCAGCTATTGTTTTAATGAAAGTTACACATTTTTAACCCCTTCATGACTGAGGCCTTTTTTTCATTTTTTTGTACCCATGTTATATTCCACATTTTAGGCCTGAAAATTACTTAAAACCCCCCAACATTATATATTTTCTGAATGCCAAGACCCTATAGAATAAAATGGAAAAACAGCTTTTGAAATTACATTAACATGTTAAAGATTATCTGACATTTTAGTCACATATCTATTCAGCTACTCAAGCTCTATAAAATGCAAGCCTTAGAGTGACTGCTGGATCATGCTTAAAATTTAGGTAAAACATCTAACATACTTTTCTAAAGTTTTGTAGACTTCACTAATACATTATTTATAATGAAAACAATACTGTAACTACTCAAGCCTGCATGCTTGGCCTGCATGCAATACAGGGAGATAATATAAATAAAGGCAAGGAAAACAATAAATGAAATCATATACTGAAAGCTATTATTACATGCATTAACCAGATACAGTTCTTAGAATACAATATTTTGGGGACAGTGGTCAATTAATAAGGTCACTATACTTAAATCACACATTTTCGTAAAATAATTTTTTAACAGATTACTTTTTTAAGTAGTTTGCAATGCAGAAAGTAAAGCTATAGAACTATAAAACCATAACACTGTATCTTTCCATTACATTGTCAGAGTTTAATAAGGTCTGTTCATCATAAACATTTCCGGAGTAACCTGTCTGAGAAACAGTTAGGGTGATATAGAAAATGTTCTAATAATATTCTTGAACAAATATGGGGCATTGAAAAAGAAGTAACAGTGATGAGCAATATTTTGTAGACATGGCTAACATCTATGGACTATACTGTCTGTAGAGGAAAACTACTAGCTGTTCCTTTATTGTAAAGGGTCATTTCTCCATGATCATTCAGTTTTTGGCATATCCTTATAGTTTCATATACCTGTGGGACTCCATTTGGCAAAATTTCTGAACCTGAATTCCAAGGACTGCACAACTGCAGTGGCCATTACGAGGGGGTCCTACTCTCTGGCGATGGAATTTTACTTATTTTTTCATGGAAAATGGAACAATAGGTACACAAATGGGTTGGAACACCCAAAGTTCAGAATAGCAGAGTCTGGAAAGAATGGTCTTGCGGTTATAGTAACCAATACACATAAGAAGCTCACAAGGGGTCACTGACCTCTTCAGGCTCCTACAATTAGAATATTGCTTTTGGGTAGACTGACCCTTTAAAGCCAATTATTTGTAACTGACTTCTTCAACTATGTTAAATGAAGGTACTGTATACCTTTGTAGTAAGAAAAAAAAATTTCTGCAGATATATGGTAATGAGAATCAGGCAGACGAATCAGCTTTCCTAATATAAAAACGAATGTGCAGCAAATTCTCTGAGTAACTGTTTTAAAGCTAAGTACAAAAGAAGCACAATACAAAAAGCAATACTCATTAATGTGATGCCTGACCACTCGTCCATCTAGGTAAATCACTAACAGAGATAAATATGTCAAAACTGTCAATGAGTTTCTGCTGGAGGAAGACTTTTTGTCTCTGTTTATATAAATTAGCTTGTAACTGCCTGGATGCATACATGAAGGTACTGTATTTACATGCTAGTGGTTTTGGTTAAGAATGAAATACTGCATGTTAAATTCTTCCTTCCTCATCCTGCAAAGATTAAACAGTTTTGAATAGAAGACATTTACGGTCATTGCATTATTGTTTACTGTTACATAAAAAGTAACTAAGAACATGCACAGAAGGATCATCTAAAACACGTCATGCAAGAAACTTTTCAATATGCGTTAAAATCAGAGGTTTTAGTTGCACAAACATTTGGCCAAAAATATGTGGAAGCCACACCGCCGCGCCAAGGCACCTCTGCAAGGTGTGGTCCTAACTCTATGTATATGAGTCTCCAAGTGTGAGCATATTAATGCAGTCGATAAATTGCATGCAGGTGTACCAGGAGGTAGCCAACTCCTCCTAATAAGGTGCAGGGATGCACTGGAGGCCCAGCAACCAAAAATGCAAGCTGGGACCCCAGTGCGTCCTCTCAACCAAAAATAGTCTTTCTACCCTGCAAATATACAGCTATAAGATTGTAGGCATAGGACTTTTCCAAGCTCCTCAGCTCAGTCTAGTATCCATAAGGCAGTGTGAATCTAAAATTGTTTGCTCTGCGAAAATTGTATAAATACATCCCATAGTGTGAATAATACCATTAAAACCATTACATGCATCCATTTTGCACTGATCTGATTGCAGGACACTGAATTCTGAAGTGCCACTCTACTTCTCTGCCAAAAGAAAGCAGATGTGAAAATAGTCTGCCAAAACTCTTTGCAGTCTCAATAAAGATCCTTCCCTAAACCTGCTAAGTAGGTGAGTCATTCATGAGGGAAACATACTTTGCCTGATTTAAAAAAATGATTGTAAAGCTCTACATCAACCACCTTTTCCCTTTCAAAGCCTCTCATTCTGAAAGTGGAAACAAAAAATAATTAATAAAGAACAGGAACATCACTGTGTACAATATTAACATTTTAACAATTGTTTTATTTGGCAGTTATATAATGCCAGACAGGCCTGTTTTGGCAGCAACACCTATTCCACTCCCATGGGTCAGTGGCGACACTCCCCTCAACTAGGTAGATCCTCATTGCTTGGCAGCAGGTAGACTCCATCTGCTTAGCCTCCTCTGTGTTCACTGGCTGGCGGTACTTTAGCACTTTATTTAACTGCTTGAAGACCAGGTGTTTAACCCCCTTCCCATGCAGGCCATTTTTCAGCATTCAGCGCTGCGGTATTTTGACTGACATTTATTCCGTCATGCAACGCTGTACTGAAATGAATTTTATACCATTTTTTGGGGACAGATAGAGCTTTCTTTTGGTGGTATTTAATCACCACTGCGGTTTTTATTTTTTACTATAATTATGAAAAATTACTGAAAATGTTGGAAAAAAAACGTTTTGTTTTTTTAAACATTATGTTAGGAAACATTTATTATTACCCAGTTTTTTGGTCAAATATAAAAGACGGGGTCACGTCGGGTAAATAGACACCAAACATGTCAAGCTTTAAAATTGCGCGCACCCGCAAAATCGCAGAAAACTACCATACCCAAAATTGGCCATAGGCGATGCTTTAAAAGCTTTTACCGCTAATCAGTTTAGTGTTATCAGTGATTGATGGCCCTAGAATGATTTCTCCCACTGTGACGTTCGCGGCTATATGTAACATGTGCGGCGTAATGGGCACAATCGTCGTTTTTTCACGTATGCGCCCCGACGCATGTTTGCATGCTTGTATGTATGGGTGGAAAACATTTTTTGTTTTTTTTATTCTTTTTTATGTGTAACTTTACATTTTTTGGGGGGGAAACTTTATTTTTTTCCCCTATTTTTTTTTCCCCTATTTTTTATTGCTATCACAAGAATGCGGAAGTGATGTAAAATACAACACTTCCGCATTCTTGCAGCGGAGAGGGGACCGGAGGGAGATTGTATAACGATCTCCCTCTGATTCCCTGTGACAGAGGCACCATGCTGATCCTGGACTCGCACCGGGCACAGCGGAGCCCGGGACCAGCGGGAAAACAATGTAGGGGGACCGCAGAGGGGGGACATACACACCGATCCTTTCCGCATACAAGCAATCCGCCAGCTCTGAAGCAGGCGAATCGCTTGTATGTTAACAGGCATCGCTGCCTGTTTTTAAATATCGGGCATTTCCCGCTCGCGAGCGCAAAGGGCGTGTCTGAGCGGACGTCTAAAGACGCACGCTCAGATCTAGAGAGCTCCCGGCCAGCCGTTTTTATACATCGGCCGGCCCGAAGGTAGTTAAACATCAAAAGCCCAGGCCTCGCGTGTGATAGTGTTATTTTTCTGGTTCCAGTTCTTTGCACCAAGCCTTGCCTTGTCTTGCTTCTGTTACTGACCCCTGTCTGGATACGGATTACTCTTCTGATTTCCACCTGCCCTGACTCTTGTCTGGATAACAAACTAAATGACTATCAGCTGCTAGTTCAGACCACTGCTAGTTTGGTGACCAGCATCTGTCTTAAACCTACCATCTGAC
The DNA here is from genome assembly GCF_000935625.1 of Nanorana parkeri. Taxonomy (NCBI): domain Eukaryota; kingdom Metazoa; phylum Chordata; class Amphibia; order Anura; family Dicroglossidae; genus Nanorana; species Nanorana parkeri. The sequence goes on from NW_017307791.1 coordinate 63,481, forward strand.
ACAGTAAATTAACTCACTCTTTGAGGGTTACTAGGTAGCTTCCCGCTTCTGTCAACAGAGCATTGCTCCTTGAGTTCTGTGGGCATCAATTTAACGGTAGACCTACTTGCCTTAAGGGAAAAGCATCTGCTATAGTGCTAACAGTGCTAAACCACACTGACATCTCACTATTTGGACAGGACAAATGGCCTTTAGGATATGACCAGGGAATTCAAAAGCTCGCTCGGCTGCAGAAACCCTTTGGTCCAGCCGAACCGAAGTGGTGCTGTATGTGCCATTCTCAATAGCGTGTTCAGCAGCCAAAGGCAGCTGATGTAAACAGCAGAGCCCAATGCACATGCTTCGGCTCGGCAAAGGTAAACGTCATGAGACTTGCTCCGCCCATTTGTCTACATTGCATTTAAGGACAGTGAGCTGTCATGGAATGAAAACAAATGGGTGGAGTGAGTCGTGACGTCATGACTCACTCCACCCATTCATATACAGTCAACCCAGACCTGTCATTTTGCGGCAGGTGTTTGGTGGTAGCAGACGGGTCTGTGGGCCTTATATAATTCTGGTGAGTTGGCGGGCATGATTCATCGTGGTTTATGATGGATTACATCGCTGGACAACGTGATTAATTATGGATTGTTGGACAATGTTTTGTGTTTTTTTAACAATAAAGGTAAAATTGTTGTTCATTAAAGAGCTTTTTCACAGTGTAGTGCATTTATTTACTTATTTCTATACTTTTTGGTGAATGGGTAGGGGCAACAACTACCCCTTACTCATTCACAAAGGCGGGGGCATATCTGGGGGCACCCAGGGTGGTTGGGAAGAGGCCCATGTCCTCATCGGCATGGGGGACAAGGTGCTTTTCCAGGGTGTCCCTTGAGGGCATGTGGCCTGGTATGGTGCAGGGAGGGGAGGGATGAGCTCTGCCAGGCTAGTGCTCAGATTTTTTTTTTGTTTTTTTGGGTCCCGCTTAAAATGCCCACCCAACCTAAATGGTCTGTTATGACTTTTGAGGAGAACCCCAGGCATTTTTTTTTACATTGGGGTCCCCCTAACATTCCTACCAGCCCTGAAGGGTCTGGTATGATTTGGGGAGGGGAACCCACACTGTTTTCTTTTTTTTTGTTTACATGACAGTTTTAAATAGAATGACCAAGCCGAATGCTGAGCTGAGCATTCAGCAATTCACTCTCTGCTGTTCAGCCCCTTTGGGAATAGGGGTGAACAGCAGGGAATGAACTGCAGAACGTTTGCCTCAGCAGATCCAGCTGTTGCATCGGCTGAGGTGAACCGGCTCTTCCCTTTGGTTTGCCCAAATGTGCTGAGGCTGTTCAGCTGAAATGAAGGGAGGTGACGTGGGCCGAATGCAGCCAATCTACGGCTAAGAAATGCCGTACAGGGCTGGAGTGTATAGCCACAGAGGCTTCGGCTCACTTCGCTTCAGCTCGGTTATTCATTTGGCTGCCTTCAGCAGCTTAGTGAGTAACCCCCTATATTTTTTTTTCACAATTTGGGTAAGGGTCTTACAACATTATTTGTGTATATATAAATAATAGTATACTGATTTATTGTAACAAATCTGAATAACAGCACATGAACTACAAAGGCATGTCATAAGATTTTGGTGCTTATGTTAGCTTATGATAGCTTTTCTAAGGTGATGGATGAGTACATTTTTGTTTTTGTAAGCAGATTCACTGTCTGCTTGTTTTTGTGAGAAGGATTTTGTAAATTCGTACATGTGCAGCTTTTGTGATGCGGGTGGTGCAGTTAATAAATCCATATGTCCATTTACTACTCTGTTGTTGGTCTGTTAATTATCACTTGTTAGGTATCCTCTTCTCAGGGAAGTGTTTATTAGAAGCTCCATTGTCAGTTGTTATTTTATCTAATGGGGCATCAGATGCAACCATAAAGGCTCTAGTTTACTAGTAAGATTAAGGAAAGTGTTTTACTTCAGGATGTAAAAGAATTGAATATATTGTTTGTTCAGCTAGGCTGTCCACAATGCAGTCTGTTGTAGACAATGTAGTATTTAGTTACTCATTCCTGCAATAAATATAGACAGCCATCCTGTTTGTCAGGATTTCATTTAAATGTAATCACCCTCTGAAATTTTATTCAGATTTGTTAGGGATAAGACACTCCAGCATGGTTTTATTGCTGAAAAATATCTAATGATTTGGGGGCTGGAGCCAAGGGGTATCATCAGACTTCAGGAAAATAGATCCTTTGGTGACGTTTAAATTTTTTTGGCATAGATTATCTTCAAGTGGGAGTTTTTCCGGGCTTGCTGGGACATAGTTGACCCTTAATGCATTGTGTATCTGCGGCATATAATATTTGCTGAAATAAATCTGTTCACATTCTCCAGGTTTTCTCCATGTTCATGCCAATGAAACAAACAGGTAAACTGTGAAAGGATATCCTGGATTTCTTGTATTGGGTTTTAAAGATTGTTGTATAAATTATTGGTTCTTTTTACCACTTGATTTTCAGTCAGGTTACAGATTGACAATGTTCACTTTACAAAATTATTGTTCACTTGAAAAAGAAGATATTTTCTTGAACGTGATTAGTAACAGTAAGTAGACACAGCTTCACCTTATTCATTAAGCTAAGTGAACATTAGCTTAGTGTGTAAATTAGACTGACTCTAATAGAAAAACACCATCTCAAAACTGATCAGACAAGTCTAGGATCTCAGGTTCCAGATGATTTTTTTTCTTAAAAAGTCTAGTATCTGGCTGGTTACTATTATTGACTCAGACACTTTTCTTTAGTTTTTGAAGTGTAGTTCTATGCTAGTCCTCATACATTTGTGTGTACTGTATTCCTAATGTTGGTACCAGGTCCTTTAGCATTTAAGGCAAAGATGCCAAACTACATTCGCTTTCCCAAGCTGAGACACATGTCCACATATAGATTGGTCAGACCGGAGCAGAAATGATGGCTACTGTCTGCATGTTATAGGGTTAACACCTTTTGGTCCATGTAGAAACAGGATGAGGGGGGGACATGGAAACATGGGTATACCCGTTTGTGTTTGTCTTAATTAGCAAAGTAAAGCAGAGCAATGTTTAGCATTATAACTAAAATGTGTTCTTCTGTCTGGGAGCCAAGGTGATATGTAACCCATCAAATTAGAACATTTTATTTTGCTACATGGCCCTAAACAATTATGTTCATGGGATAAAGCATAGTGAAGTTATAAAAGGCTTTTTTTTGCATTTTGCGGATTTTTTTTAACACTTCATAAAAATAAAATAGATGCAAGTTAAAAAGCTTACGAGTTAAAATGAATTGTTTAGGGGAACTAAGGGTTAACAAAACGTTAAATAGCAACATTTATTTAAAATATATTTTTTCGAATTGCAGGTCTGCTGGAACTGACATTATGTGCAGGTCAAAGGACAATTCTTTGGCTTCCACATAAACACTAACAGAAGTGCATCAAAATATTATTGTAAAATATATTTTCTATTACAAATATACAGTAGGGATGCACCGATATATCGGCCGCCGAAACATAAAGTTTATAAAAAATTAATAAAAATAAAATATTTAAACAATTTGAAAAAATTAAAATTAAAAAATATTTTCGGTTGCGGTTTCAGCCTGACAATTTTTTTTTATTTTGGTTTTGTTTCGGTTTTTAAATTTCCATTTCGGTGCACCTCTAATTTACAGTGTTTGCAGGCTTCAGTAGCTGAAAGAAAACAACAAAGTTGCTCACCCAAACCTCGGAGCCGGCTGGCTGTGACAGCGCTCCCTCCAGCCTCTCTCCTCCTACGGGACTTTAGACCGCTGCGGGGGAGGGGGAGAGAGGCTCTAGGGACTGGTCTAAGAGCAAGCCAGGTCAAAGGATCGGGTGCGTATAACTTTTTTATTTTCCTCCCAAGATTCAAACGAGCACTTAACACTTGGAGTGTGGGGGTAGCCCTACCACAAGGGTTAATAATAATGTTCCACGGAGTTCTTAACTGCTAACTTGAAGTGGCTACAAAAGTTTAACAAGCAAAGGGTCAAGTCAAGTGGCATCTCACTAAGCGAGCATTGGTTTGGGTCAATATTTTACAAGATAAAGTATTTTTATATGACTTTTTACAAATTTGTGGTTCTATATTTCCCCTTTTAAGGACATATGTAGATTAGCCACTAGGGAAGGGAGATCACTACAGCTGCAGAGTGTTGTACCATACCTGTTACTGTATAATGCCCAGTAAAGAGATGTAACGTTTCAAAGGCTTGCATCTTTGATAAGGTAGCCAAATAAAGGTATCATTTACATTTCAAACATTGCTAAGGAATTAGATATTATTCCCTTAGCAATGTTTACCTACCTTAGTGAATAATGTGAGGCTTTGTTCACTTCATGCATCCAACCGTGTGCAAGCAAAATTCCTTTTTCTTGGAGCAGTGCAAAGAGCAACTATATGCTTAGACAACAAATCAGATCACTGTTAACATCCTGAAAGAGGAGTTCTGGTTGGTTACATTACTTTTCATACTAATCTTAGGGGTCTATTCACTAAGCTGCCGTAGGCAGCCGAGTGAATGACCGACCTGAAGTGAAGTGAGCCGAACACTGTTCGGCTATTCACTTCAGGCTTGTACGGCTGATTCCAGCCGTATATCGGCTGAAATCAGCCGTACATCGGCTTGCTTCGCATGGCTTCGGGTCGGCCGAACACGCTCAGCATGTTCGGCTGACCCGAAGTGCAGAAGGAGTTCGACTCAGCCGATCCAACATCTGGATCGGCTGAGCCGTACCTCCAGTAGGCTACTCACTGCTATTCGGCCTATTCTTATAGATGCCGAACAGCAGTGAGTGAATAGCCGAATGCTGCTCAGCGGCGGGACTTTTTAAAAAGTAAATAGAAAATGATTGTGCGGAGCTAGCAATGACAGCTGGCTCCGCCCAACAGTTTTCTATTGTCCGGCGGTTCTGCTGCCGTAAAAAAAAAAACGAAAAAAATAAACTCTCCCGGGCGCTCTGGAATGGAATGCATTGCTAGATTCCTATTGGCTATTTCAATTTGCAATAAACACTCGGCCACGTTCGGGAGCTGTACGAGCTGTAGAACCGAAGGGATCCTGGGGCCGAAGCTAGCCAAAGGATCGGCCGGAGCTACGGCTAGATCCTTCGGCAGCTTCGTGAATAGACCCCTAAAGTTTTACTAGGTTGGCCAAATCGTTCCTAATTAGGTTCTGTCCAAACATAAATTATTTGAATAACAGGAATATTAATAAAACTATGCTGTGACTCAATTGCTGAATGCAAGTATTGACACGTGTCTTGAAATGCAAGAAATCATATTTTAAGTTACCTAGGGACACTAAACAATGTATCTCTGGAATTACTAAAAAGGCTAACATTTCTCGCCATCTCTACATCTGAATTGAGGAACTGCTTCCCCATAATTAAATGAGAAAGAATAAGTTGCGGCCCTCAGCACAAATTACTACTCATTACATGCAAAATAATGTATTATAAGTAGTAATTTATTCTATTTATTGTAGAGATATTGATGTGTATTGGGTGTATGCTATTTTTGAGACAGCACCATGGAAACTAGCCTTTTGAAAAGGGTCCCATGTCAGAGCTCGACAGAAATAGAATAAGTATAGGAGGCAGCTAGGATAATGTTCATTAACATTATTAATACTATTGTAGTTTATTTGTAAAGCACAAGCATATTAAACAGTGCTTTCTTTATAACAAGGCACATTTTCCTTCAGTTCTACTTTTAATACAAATAAATGAATATATATATATCTAGCTATATATATATATAGCTAGATATATATATCTAGCTATATATATATATAGCTAGATATATATATAGGTCCCTTTTCTTAGAGAGTTTGGACCATACTGACATGATAGCTAGAGGTGCACCGAAATGAAAATGTAAAAAACGAAATTTAAAAAAATGCCAGGCTGAAACCGAAAATGTTTTTTATTTTAACTTTTTCAAATTGTTTATTTTTTAAATTTATTTTTATTTATTTATTCATCTTTTATTAATTATTTGTATTTCTTACTTTACGTTTGGGGCTTCGGGGGAAATATTAGAGGTCTCCCCTGATATTTCTCTTTTAAAATAGAAAAATAGATTGAGGGAACAGCATAATGCCGAAAGTGCAATTTTCTGGCCGATACAGAGGGATGTGACCGCTGTATAGGCCAGAAAATGGCACTTTCGGCATTATGCCAAAAGTGCAATTTTCAGCCGATATAGCGGTGCGTCCCTAATAATAGCATCACACAGTTGCTGCAGATATGTCGGCTGCAAATCCATGATGCAATGCTCCGCCAGCCTGAACCGTTGATACAAGGCAGGATGGATCCATGCTTTCATGTTGTTTACATCAAATTCTGACCCGACCATCCAAATGTCGAGCACTGCCTAAACCCTCTTGGGCATGGAGTTCACCAGAGCTTCACAGGTTGCCACTAGAGTCCACTTCCACTCCTCCATGATGACATCACGGTGCTGGTGGATGTTAGAGACCTTGTGCTCCTCCACCTGCTCAATAGGGTTTAGGTCTGGAGACATGCTTGGCCAGTCCATCACCTTTACCCTCAGCTTCTTTAGCAAGGCACTGGTCGTCTTAGAGGTGTGTATGGGGTCGTTATCATGTTGGAATACTGCCCTGCGGCCCAGTCTCCAAAGGGAGGGGATCATGCTCTGCTTCAGTATGTCACAGTACATGTTGGCATTCATAGTTCCCTCAATGAACTGTAGCTCCCCAGTGCCAGCAGCACTCATGCAGCCCCAAACCATGACACTCCCACCACCATGCTTGACTGTAGGCAAGACAACTTGTCTTTATACTCTTCAGCTGGTTGCCGCCACACACGCTTGCCACCATCTGAACCAAATAAGTTTATCTTGGTCTCATCAGACCACAGGACATGGTTCCAGTAATCCATGTCCTTAGTCTGCATGTCTTCAGCAAACTGTTTGCGGGCTTTCTTGTGCATCATCTTTAGAAGAGGCTTCCTTCTGGGACGACAGCCATGCAGACCAATTTGATGCAGTGTACAACGTATGGTCTGAGCACTAACAGGCTGACCCCCCCACCCCTTCAACCTCTGCAGCAATGCTGGCAGCACTCATACGTCTATTTCCCAAAGACAACCTCTGGATATGATGCTGAGCACGTGCACTCAACTTCTTTGGTCGACCATGGCAAGGTCTGTTCTGAGTCGAACCTGTCCTGTTAAACCGCTGTATGGTCTTGGCCACCATGCTGCAGCTTAGTTTCAGGGTTTTGGCAATCTTCTTATAGTCTAGGCCATCTTTATGTAGAGCAACAATTCTTTTTTTTTCAGATCCTCAGAGAGTTCTTTGCCATGAGGTGCCATGTTTAACTTCCAGTGACCAGTATGAGAGAGTGAGAGTGATAACACCAAATTTAACACACCTGCTCCCCATTCACACCTAAGACCTTGGGTTCCGGGTCAGACATGTAAGGGAAACTGCTAGGCGGTCTTCCCAGAGTTGTTAAATATAAATGGGTCCCGGAATCTGGAGGCTCAGAGAGATTTTAGGTGGGACAGAGCCTCCATCACTGACTACAGCCAGTTCTGGTAATGAAAGGGTTAACCCACTAGCCAGAGGGTGTGTTAAAAGGGAAAAGAAAGCCAGTCAGTCGGTGTCTGGGAGGAGTGTTTGGAGCAGGACACATGGCTATGCGTGTTAAGCGGTGGCATACAGTCTACCGAGACACTGCTGGGGCACTTGTGTCCATACTGGAACCCTTTGTGAGCAGGCTGGGACTCTAAGCCTGAGGCTGGGACTCTAACCCTGAGGTGGAACTTAGCATACAGGTGCTGAGCTGAATCTTGTATTTACTGAATATAAGCCATTTTATTTGATTGTTTGTGGATAAGTATAAAAGTTTATTTGCTGATACAGCTGGCTACGGGTCATATCCGCCCTGAATATTACAGGGTGTACTCACTTTTGTTGCCAGCAGTTTAGACATTAATGGCTGTGTGTTGAGTTATTTTGAGGGAACAGCAAATGTACACTGATATACAAGCTGTACACTCACTACTTTACATTGTAGCAAAGTGTCATTTCTTCTGTTTCCTCACATGAAATGATATCATAAAATATTTACAAAAATGTGAGGGGTGTACTCACTTCTGTGAGATACTGTATATATATTATATGACATTATCCCCTCGTATCTTTCATTATAAAATACCTGGTGATCTTGCCATAACATCCTTGTTCAGGCACTTACTGTTATGAGATGCAAACTGTCTCCACAATGGCTCTCTGCCACATGCAACCCTGGTGGAGACAGGAAGTGACTTAAAGAGGCTGCTTGAGATCAACATCACTGAGATGCAAAAATGGTTGGAAGAAAATAGGTGAAAATTGTATGAAGAAAAAAAAACTTTGTATGAACTCTGTTTATATACACAGTGCTTTAGCAGACTAAATATACTCCTGTCAGCGTTTACATCTACTTTAACATCCCTTTTAAATGTACTAATATATATTGCTGCCAGTGCCAGTAGTTAGAAAATAACCTGTAACAGTTTTCCTAAGAAACATACCACTGACACATTTATTGTCCATTTTCCAATAAAACAAAGACTGGGGCTGTCTCTTTGTGGGCAGAAGCACATCTTTAAAAATAATATATATATATATATATAATCATTGTAATAATAATTATATTAATTCACTGGTTACAGTGAAGGGCATATTTATCAAACTCTATTTAAAAAAATTAGTTTTGCTTTGCAAGACTTAGCTGAAATTTTACTACACTTTAATTACAATTATGGGTTTTGGAGTCATTTATAAAAGAGTGAAGTTTATGCTATTAAAATATTTTTTTGGGAAAAGTTTATAGACGAAAAAAAAAAAAATACTTTCCTTATGCCAGTGAAATGTCCTTTAGACAGCCTTTTTATTTAATTGTAGCTTGGTGTAAAAAATGTCATCTTATTATAGTTGTTCCCTTACCTAAACTGACCTGGTAAAAAGATCATTTAGACCTCTTTACCGGTGCAGCAGGTTTTATTAGTTTCATACAGTCTTGCCATTTTGCAATTGTACTGTATTGTATCAACAATACTTCCTATAAATAATTCCTTTAATCGCTGACAGGTGGGCAGAACATGTCTGTGGGCTCTATAATATACAAGCAGCCTTGTTTTAATTTAAGGAGAACTATGGGGTTAAGGCTTTTCCCCATAGTTCACCTTAGGGTAACGGGAGGACACAAACTAGCGTCCTCCCGTCACCCTAGGCTCAGTATACCGCGAGCTGTAGCTTGCGGTATACTGAGACGCGGCAGTATACCGCAAGCTGCTGCTCGCGGTATACTGAGACGCCGCAGCTGAAGCGGATCCCGACAATTGTGCCGGGATCCGCCCAGCTGCGTGACTGACAGCTGGCTCTGCCTATCTAGAGGCAGAGCCAGCTGTACCCGCCCCCTCCCCGTCCGTTCCGCCAGTCAGCGCTGGCGGATCGGAGCGGGTAGGGGGAATCCAGCCCCTTCCCTGTTACGGCAGAGAGCCGTGACAGGATCGAGAGGTGAGCGAACGCCGGTATATGTTCGCTCACCTCCCGATCAACTGAGCCGACCTGTGACAGTCTCATTGTCACAGGTCGGCTAGAACTATGAGCTGAGTGAAAAGCACTCACCTCATAGTTCTCCTTTAAGGAAGAACAACACTCACTGTATAGTGAATGAGGTATAGTGTCCAAAGTATCAGTATATTTCAGTTTTTTGAAAATACACTTTTGTTGTTGCTAATTACCATGGAGTGTATTCCATAATGGACAGCAACGTGAGAAAAACCTACAATTAAAGTTTGCAGGATAGCTATAGTAAGTGTTTATATATTATTTCACGCAACAGGCAGTAACAATGGTTAAAGCACAGAATTAAAGCACAGTTAAGGACTTGTGCATCCTTTTAAAAATGTGTATCTACATCCTGCTGTTATGAGTACTTGGAAGCTTTCAACCCTATCGCTGCAAGGAATTCTGATGTTTACAGTATTTACATGAGGACAAGATGCCTAGTATGGTTCAAGAGGGGGAAGCACATGCCTGGATAAGTGTCATTGATTATCTTTAGAGGGACTCCACTTTAAAAAAATAAATAAATGGTATGTTGACTATTTAAGAGAAGAAAACTGCTGCGTGACGCCCCAAAGGAAAGCAAGCATGATAACCCCCCCAAGCATACTAGGTCACATGCCCTCAACATTGGAAGGATGTCTTGCAAGCCACCTTGTTTTCATGTTGTACCCCTTGTTACTTATTTAACAAAATGAATATAGTGGTACATCATGAGGTATCCTCACTACTATGAGGGCCTTTGGGAGGCCAGAAGGGTTTGTGGCCACTTTAGGTGGTCATGCCCAGCCAGCAGAAATCCAGAATCAACATTAGCTTCCTGCAAACTACCTCATCTGTGACACACTTCAACATGCTGGAACTCTAGAATGCTGGTCATTCTGCATAGGCTGCAGCAGCTTGCCATAGATAAGTACTTGTGTGGTATTGGAACATGGACAGGATCTGGGGAGTTTGGGTTCTTTTCACCACATCAGTTGTGCATCATTTAGGATGTGTGAAGCATTTCGCCACCATTTAAAGAGGCAACCAAAATTGTGAGTCGCAACAAGGTAGAGATCAGCAGGGATTGCCTGATAGACTGGGCACTGGAGGCAAATCAGCAGGAGGAAGAGGAGGACTTGCTGCTGTCTCAGGGTTAACAGGATACTTTGCCTACTGCCTCCAATCCTATGAGGCAAAGGAAGCAGGAAGCTGGGGAGGAATACAAAGAGGGTACTGGCGTTAAGGAAATTGGGCTGGCTTCAAGAGGGATTTTTCACTCCCAAACCCCAGGAGCCATATGTGAGTGGGGTGAGATTGTTAAGTAAATTGTTGTGCTCAGCAACACTGAGGACTTGGAGCCTAAGTTGCAGGCAATTTGTGGTGAATGCGTTTATTTAAGCATTTATGACTGTGTAAGGACTCCAGGATTTAGTTAATTAAAAAGAGAGGCCACTATTGGATGGCTTCCCTTTTAGATCCCCTATATACAGGGCTGTTGTGGACACTCTCAGAAGTGAGAGGCTGGACCACCAGTCAGAGCTTGCACAGTATGCACACTAGACGTTCTGACTTGTGCAGTCTGAGAGGGCCCTAAGTGCAGCAGGAGAATTTGTTAGAGATAGGCATCCACTGACAGTGTGGATCAGCTCACTTTCATTAAAATGAACCAGTTTTGGATTACCCTGGCTGCTCATGCTACTGAGTAAATCTTTAATTGCCATACGCACCCCCCAAACATAAAAAAAAATACCTGCCACCATTACCAGCTCCTGCCACCTCTCCTTGCCTATTTGGTGCTCCGTCACTGTAAAGATGCTATGCAATGTTTGTACAGCTGCAGAGACAGTCCTGTGTTGCTCCACAAAGTTTGCAGCCTTATCCAGGGTTCCAGCACCCCAAAAAATATTGGTGGCTGTTGTCTCCAAAATAATACACTGTTCATTTTATTTCATGATAAAACCTGCCTCATCTCTCATCTCTCACTTATCTTGTGGCCTAACCAAGCTGCTTACATACTGCCCTGTCAATAAACAATATATGTGGCTATTTTTACTCAGATAATATACTCTAATGCTGTGGTTCTCAACTGGTGGGTCACAACCCTGTGTTCAGTGGGCCCTGCTTGCCTTCCACTGCGCTAGGTGAGAGGCTCCTCAGCCTCCCCCTAGCGCAGCACTGTCAGTTATCACACCGAGCAGCCATTCAAAATATTCTGCCCGGTGCTGAGTGTCAGCTTGAGGTGGGGTGGCAGGGGGTATGGCCATGAGGAGGCTCTATTCATATGTGCATTGCTTACAGCTCCCTTGGCCCTGTAGAGGTACCTGGACTGGAGTGAAGTCACATTCTGTCTCCCAGCACCTCTACAGGGCGTGCAAGGTAGCTGTACAAGCAATGCACATAGGGATGGAGCTCCATCACAGCACAACAGCCCAGACAGGCTGAGAATCCACTCCAGTTCTTGAAAAGTAGGAAGACTGGGTGGATCTTAAAAAATGTTTTTTAAATGTATGTGAGATTGTGCCTGTGAAGTGTGTGTCTGTCAGTGCTTTTGAGGGCCTGTTCACACTAGTACAGTGCATTAAACGCACAGTCCCATGCGATTAGCGCAGTGTACCATGCAATCGCACCTACTGTTGTGGGAGGTGAGTTGCATTGCCATTCATTTGAATGGCATCGTAAATTCACATCCTGTTCACAGTTTGATTGCCTGTAGCGGAATGCGCCGTAACGCATTGCCATTCGTTCCATTGTGCTGCAATTTGGGTCACAACTTGATGACCAAGGACAAATGTGGGTCCTGAGGTTACACAGGTTGAGAACCACTGCTCGACCGTTTATTTAAAGATAAAACCTGCCTCATCTCTTCCACCTTTATAGTGGCCTAATTAAGCTGCTTACATGCTATTCAGCCACTAAACAATATTTGTGGCTAATGTTTTTCAAAAAATATTCTATAACCGTGATGGTGAACCTATGGCACGAATGTCACAGAGGGCACACAGAGGCCCCTCTGGTGGCACGCTAACCTAAATGCCGGTTTTCACCTGGGGTGCTCTGCACAGGCCTCTGGTGTTCCACGAGTCTCCAAGTCACATTAAGTTACTAAAGATGACCCCTGCCACTTCAAAACTTTAAACCTGGCAGGGACTACGATACTATTTAATATATTGCCGAACGGGCAATATATGAAATTAAAATCATCTCATGGTGGTAAAATGGAGGATCAGTATAATCTGCATCTCTTGCTGATGTAGACCATACTGATCGCACTGTCATGGTGCTGCTGCTCACAGGCAGGAGCAATTAGTATGGTCTGCATCAGCCAGAGATGCAGATCACACTGATCTTCCACTGGACCACCAGGCTAATCCTCAAGTGCCACGCTGGATCCCAAGGATGCAGCCCCTCCCTGCAAAACAGGTAAGCAGGAGAGGGGGCAATCTTTTTAATTGTTATTCATTTTTATTGTTAATAGTCATATGTGCTTTATGAGTGTGCATGATGTGTGTGTGTTTTATCGAGTGTGTGTTTTCTAATGAGTGTGTGTGTGTGTGATGTGTGTGTTTTTTAATGAGTGTGTGTTTTTTAATGAAGATGTGTGTGTGTGTTTTTAATAAGTGTGGGATATGTGTGTGTTTTATTGATTGTGTGATGTGTGTGTTTTTTAATGTGTTTGTGATGTATGTGTGATGTGTGTGTTTTAATGCGTGTGTGATGTGTGTGTTTAATTACGTGTGTGATATGTGTGTTTTTTAATATGTGTGTTTTTTTTAGTGAGTGTGTGATATATGTGTGTGTTTCATTACATGTGTGACGTGTGTGTTTTATTGAATGTATAAATGTTTAAATATGTGTGTTTCCATATTTTTCCTAAGGCGGTGATGCTGAACGTTTTTAAACCCCAGTGCCCAAACGAAAACACAATACCAAATTTATTTTCAGTGTTGTGACTTTGAGATAAATAAATTGATTTTGTGTTGCAGTTTGGGCACTAACCATGCTGTTTATATACTGTTCAACCACTGAATAATATTTGTGGCTATTGTCTCTCAGACACTCTAATTTGTATTGCTCGCGTATTGCCTAACAATAACCAATTTCTACCTAGGTCTATATTTTGAATATTTTGGAAATAACGTTGAGGAATGTGGGATTGTGGTTTTGAAGTGTTTTTGTGTGTTTTTGACACTGTATTATACTTTTGAGACAATGCAGTGTGGTACTGTGATAAAAGAAGCTCACAAACTATACTTTTAAACTGTTATGACACTGGCCAATTTGTATGAAGCTGAGGGTGTCACAGCGAAAAACTACCTAAAAAACCCTTTATTTCAACATGAAATTAATCAGATTGGGCACTGCTGCTGTAATGTTAACTACACACATCCAAAATATGTGATGGCAGAATATGGTGTCACTGACTAAATGTCCCCCGTGGCATTGCCCATCTCTCCATGCCCTTTTTAACAATAGCTTGCCTATAAGCTTTGAAACTGGTCAAAATATAGTATCAATATTTGCACCCACCCCCTCATGATAGTTTTCATTGGGATTTACTGATAAGTTTGGGGTCCACAAATTTCAAACAGAATTTGATAAATATTCTGAGAATCGAACACGGACAGATGTCCCTATCCCTAATGTAGATTGACATGTTTTCTTTGTAGTAATTTGCCATAAATGCATTTAAGAATTGCAAGCATTGGTGACTGAGAGAACTAGGGACCATAGAGACAGGACCTAGGGCCTAGGACCTAATAGGCTTTTTTTCATATCAAACAGGTTTTGCAAACCCATACAAGTATAAAGTAGGGGTGCGGAAATTAACAATTAATCCGTCGATTAATCGTTAATTTCTTTGATCGATCAAAATTATTTTGATCGATCAAGGAACTCACCTCTCCGCCGGCTTCCGGGTCTTCCGTCGGAGATCCGGTGACGTCACGGACATCGACTTCACCGGACTCCTCCCCCCCTCCCCGAGTGGCTCTGTCGGCTAACGAAGGGAAGGGGGGAGGAGTCGGGTGATGTAGTTGTCCATGATGGGTAACGAAGGGAAGGAGGGAGGAGTCCGTTGACGTCGATGTCCGTGACGTCACCGGACTCCTCCGCCTTCCCTTCGTTACCTGGCGGAATCACTTGGGTCGGTGAGTCTCATGGTTCATACTAAGCGGTAGATCACAAAGTTCCATGCTTCATTTAATTCTGTTCCACCTGCTCTGGTCAACTTCTCACTTCTTTAAACTGATACTGGGGCATGTCTTCTCTACGGTTAGCCCCCTATTTTACTGGGGTCCACTATGTGCATGGCTATTAAACTCTTTAATTTTGCTGCAGTGTGCTATAATCATTTGCACCATTTTGGCCCATGCTGCAGAGCAGCTATTTGTTATGCCATAGGGGAAGGGGGGGGCAGCTTGGCATCCACTTCCTGGGCACTGAATGACCTTGTCCCAGCACTGACATTTATCAAATGTCAGTGCTTCTACATCAATCAAATGTAGAATGCCAGCAGCGGAATATTTAGCTGAAACTCATATCAAGACTTACCATATTTGTTTTACCTGCCATGTGTACTTCGCTCACTCTGGTGCTTCACACAACCCTACCACACAGAACAGCCAGATAGGTGTCCCTACTATTGCTACTTCCTGCATCATCTGTCTAATTCTTGGTTTATGAATGATTTTCTCAATAGTAAGGTGCTGCTTAGTTTTTCTCTGCCAGCAAGCTGCCTAAAGACTTCTGCCTGCCACTTACACTGCACTAAAAATTTCCGAATTGACAGCTCTGTGTATGCATTCAGCCATTTACTAAAGCAGTATTGTAAATTACATTTCATTAATGCATAACTGGACTAAAGGTTGTTCATTTAAATGCACTTGGAGTTGACCAGTTTCTGTTCCTATTTTGGTCATGTTCCGGGGACGTTTGGTGGGAGGGGCGCTATCGATGGGGCTCCTTCTAAAAAAGCTTGTTGGCTGACTTTAACTGGGTTCTGACTTTTTTGGTCAGAACGTTATCTATATTAATATTAGAATACATTGATATCAGAATGCACCCTATTATCTAAAAGTAGTTGGATCTCTATGTGCGTTATAATTAATCGAAATTAGTCGATTAACATTTTTTTCGATTAATCGAACAGGAAAATTTTAATCATTACCAGCCCTAGTAAAAGGAATGCATATCCTGATTAAAGCAGGTCAAATGCAAGTCTGAAAAGGTCAACTGCAGCTCAAATACACCTGTCCAAGAATTCTGAAAGAACTCAGAAGTGTCCCATACTGATGTCAACCTAATGCCATCAACAAAAGCCTAAAGCCCACTGACACAAATAAAGGATTTAGAGAACTGGGGACTATGAGAGAGAACTAAGAGATCTGGGGACCACAGAAAGAGCAGTTAGAGAATTGGGGACCACATAGGACTGGGGACTACAGTGGACTTATGGAACCAGGAACCACTGGGATAGGGCTTAGCAAATTGGGGACTATAGAGAAGTAGGGACCATAGACGAGTTAAAGAACTGGGGACCACAGATGACTTAGAGAATTGGGAAACAGAGCACTTAGAGAATTTTGACTGCAGAAGACTTAGAGAACTGATGACCACAACATTTTAAATATAGGGACCTATAGGAGTGCTTATACCATTCTGATAACAAGCAACAACATACATCGTAACTGCACGGTATTGTCACCATCTGGTGAACCTGCATATGTATTTTTATTGATGACTATGTATTTTGTTTTTTATCTGAAATAATGTATACTACGAGTTATTGAATAAATGTATTTCTAAAATTTTTATACAAGAGGTCTGGACTTGTTTCTTAAAAGCCCCCTTTTTTTCCTTTTCCCTCTGGGTCTTTGCACACCCCACTGTGGAAACATAATTTTCTTTCTCGCATTTGAAACCCGGGGTGTGAAACTTCCAGTTCCTCTATATACTCTCCGCAACACATGTCTACTAATGTTATCCACAACATTTTAAATGAAAACGCTATGCAATTTTATAGGCAAAGCAGGGGAGACTACATACACAATAGCCACGTGAGTCTTTAAACGTATAAGTGCTATAATGTTTTGCAAAACAGAGCCGATAGACACAATTAGGTATAATCATTTCTTAAAGTATTTTTTTTGTTAAAGTATAGATTCAATTTTTTGGTTTGTTGTATATTTTCTTTCTATGCATAATATTTTTAGTTATGTGCATCTTTTTTTTCACATTTTCTAGGACTGCCCAATTTTTGAAACTCTGCTTGTTGCCATAGATGATCTGCCATAGATGACACCCAGAAACTCTCTTTCTACGGAGATGGTTTACTGAAGTATTCACTTCAATTATCTAATACTCTGCTCTTCCCTAGACCTCCTGCTTTCCAGCTCCCTAGTCAACTCCTCCCATACTCGCCTCCAGGACTTCTCTAGAGTCTCTCCCATCCTCTGGAACTCTTTACCCCAACCTGTACGTCTATCTCCCACCTTGACTGTCTTTAGGCGTTCCCTAAAGACTCATCTCTTCAGGGAAACCTATCCCACCTCAACCTAACCACTGAACCATCACATTCTCAAATAATTCATCCCTTCACAGCTACCTCCTCATGTATCATTTCCCCCTCCTCTTTTAGATATAAGCCCTCAGGGGCAGGGCCCTCCTTACCATCTTGTCTTGAATTGTATTGTAATTGTAATGTCTTCCTTACATTGTAAAGCGCTGCGCAAACTGCTGGCGCTATATAAATACTATGTAATAATAATAATAATGTACAGTATAATGTCCGCTGGAAGCACAGTGACGTGACTGTTTGTTAAGATTATGCACAGTGAGGCTCTCTGTAAACTGAATGAATGAGCAGTGTTCTAAGGAAAGTATGGATACCAACTACTTTGTCTCTTAACTTAGCTAACCCCAAAATCAAGGGATTTTGTAAATATTGTAGTTATATAAAGGTATAAAGGTGTAATAAAAATAAAATGTGCACAAATTATAACATTTCAAAACTATTTATGACTGCTAGTGCCTTGTTGCAGCTAAAGGAGACCCTTTCGTCAGACCATTCATTTCAACAACAATCTTCCTATAAGATTAGATTACATTTCACATATTGTAGCCATGTTTTACATCTGTAAAGGCCTCCCTTGCGTATGCCCTGAGACTGCCACTGGGCACCATGTGATATTATTAGACCAGAAGACTCAGACCTGTCACTCAAGTCCCTCCTACTTTATTTTCTGTGCTCTTACCTGCATGTGTTAAGATAGTGACAGGGATTATTAAATGTCTTAAAATAATGAATGACAATAAATAAAATAGCTGCTTTTACCAGTTTCACTACCAAACAGTAGAAATGCAAGAGTCTGTATCAAAATCAACATGAAGCCAATTAGACAAGAAATTAAGCAACCCCCATGAGCTCTATGATAGGCAATGGGAAGCCTACCCCTGAGACTCTGCAATCTCAGTAGGTGCTCAGATAGACAGCCTGTTTATGGAACAAGCACCAGGGCTAGACTTAGCAGAGTCACTAACTCTGCAATAGCCACCCTGTGTTACTATGGGAGCAGCTAAGGAGTTTCTCCCTTTTTTTTTCATTTTTGTTAGAACCAGTGCTAACAGCACATAAGTGCATGACTATACATTTTCCCCAATGGCGTGCAGTGACTGCAAGGCTACTTTTACATAAACTAATATGGATACTAAGCATGAGGGGAGAAATATACAACATACCAACATATTTTTTTTAGAGAACATGTAGACACACACAGCACTGTGTAACTGTGCTGGTATCATGTGGATATAGTGCAATGGAAAAGTCTTAAATAAATATATTCCTTTACTGTGGGCCAGGGTGAAGCAGAATACATTTTCAAAAGATCTCTTTAAAGCCCAATTGAAGTCACAGAAATAGATATTCAGTCAAGTAGACATTATACTAACAATATACAGTATATTGTTACAGTATAACAGTTGTACAGCATGCCTCAAATGACAGTCCATGATTAATCAGAGTCTGGCCATGCGCCCCAGTGCACTCTGTGATCTAACAGACCTGGTCAGACACACCCGCTACCTTCCTTAGCACTGCATGACTACATGTCTACATGAAGATGCAGGTGATGAGGGGTGTGGCTATTACTCATCCATGCGAGCATAGAGCACTGGAGTGAGAGTCGGGAAGCGCATTTCCACTAGGACAAAAAGCTATTTAAAGGAAGTTTCAAGCCAAAACAGTTAACTATCATAACATATGGTGCTACAGGTATACCAAGGGATAAAAAATTTAAGTCTTTAATTTGGTTTTAGAAGTAAGATGTGTCCTCTCTGTAACAATATATGCCTGTGCTACTTGTTTTTTTCACTTGCGCAATACTAGAAAAATGAAACCGTGGATATGTCATAGGTAACATGTGCATTTAATTTTACATGGTCACTGTATTTAAGCTGTAATAAAGTATTTAATACATTGAGCAAATAAATACTTGAAATCCATTCCATTTAATAGCAATTTCACATTTAGAAATGAAACCAAATACATTCTATATGAAGCAGAGTCTTGAAGTGGCTGTTTTATTTCACTTTAGGTGGACCCGTCACTCATCCAGATTGGCTAAAGCCATCACAAAGGTTACATGGATATATTATAAGACAGAGAAAAATGTTCACAGTCCAGTGGCCCTCTAAAATCTGTCAGATCACAGCAACCAATGAGAAAGAAGCTTTCATTAATTTGACTGATCTAAACTAATAAAAAAATAAAGATCTAATTGTTTGCTGTGAGTTAAGGTGCACAATGGTTCTTTACATTACCTTGATTAATGGCTTGCATATTTCAAGCCAGTCTTCCTATCTTTTCAATCATTTTTAGGTCTGACACATCTTTAAATGATATCATAGCTTTTTCTCCCCTGCATGGATGACAGGTGGACTTTTGTGTTCCTTAATCTGTGACTATTACAAATAATGTGCTTATCGTTGCTGCTGTTGCTTATACCTCATTAAAGTGCATCTAAACCCTAAAACAAAGATTTCATATATCACAGTCCTTAGATGTGGTGGCTGCACTAGTTTTATTCTTCACCTTCTTTCCTTTTATCTTTAACTGGCAGTCCTGTGAATAATATGCAAATTTCTTAACTGTATTTTTGGAGGCAGACATGACTAGACTTAAAACACGACTTAGGACCTGCAAGCTACATTTTAATTTTCGGCTTTAGATACACTTTGAATTAGCTAGAATCATTCCCAAGAATGCACATTATAAACAATATTCTCTATTAAAAAAATGTCAAACCACAAACACATACAGAATATAGTGGATAATCCAGACTGGTTTACTCAACCCACCATATTGATAGCAGCAACAGCAGAATTGTATAACACATTTTAGCCATTGATAAAAGCAAATAAATGGTATAATTTAATTCAATTTTTAAACAAAGTGTGTATAGTCTTTAAGCTGAAATCCAGGCAGAGAAATACATACATGGCCAAAATACACATATTGGAATTGTTTTACCTTCCAAATTACTTTAGTTCTACTAAACTAGACTTGTGATCCGGGCACCCGTTCTAGATAGTACAAGTCCTTTCCTTGTAGACTATGCAGTTAAACAACACAGCCTGGTCCTACTCAGCCTGAAACTGGGCAATGAAGGAGAAATAACACACTAATGAGGTAATTGCTTTGTTTCTACTCCTGTTTTGAATATTTTAGTTTTAGACGGACAGAACTATGCGAAGCAATAAAGCCCTGATTTGCTGAAATAGGGTTATGATCCACTCTCTTAAGATTTTTCTTAAATATCAGCATGGAGTTCAGCTTTATTATTAACATACATATGATGAGGCACTTTGTTGATGACTAAAGGGAACATTTCAAGATAAATAGGAACTGCCACTCATCAACTTTATTTTAAATGTGCAATGGCTGTTATCATTTTCCTTGCTTCCCAAACTAGGGTGTTGTTTACCTGCAACAAGTGAATCAGCATTCTCAACCTACATACTTATTCCAGGTGACTTGAGGGATAGTTTAGCAGGATGAGGATGACTGTCCTGGAACATGCACCTTTAAACACAAATCAACTTTGGCAGCTACCATATTGTTATACTGACAAATCCACTTTACAGAGTACACATTGTACTCAGTCATGGATGGTACTCAGTCACATGTCTTTATATATCACACATATATGACTCCCATGGGTCCTACACATTGTACAGTATGCTGATCACAGAGTCAAGCCTGTGGGTGGTTGAGAATGGACTTCCACACCAAAGTTCAAATGAAAGTTAAACACTAAGGTCCAAGACAACAAGTCTTATCTATACAATATTTAACTATGATGCTCTAAAACGTTTCTTGTGCCCCCTGGATAACTTGAACATTTGATAATGTTCTCTTAGATGAAACATGATTTTTCAGAAATTTTCCACCAGTAAAGTAAAGCCACTTCAGTTTAACATGTTCATATGTATTGCAACATTACATAGATCAGAACTGAGTATGCTCTCCTTTAATAAGACCCATAAATTCATTACATGAGCTGTGTGGATCCGTTTTAAAAAACAACATAATGGTGAAAAAGAACTAAAAATATCACCAAAGACTGACATCTCCTCTTGCTTCCATTTGTCATGTTAGTACAACAAGAATATATGTATCAAAAAGCATTCATGGTATTAACTAATAAGTGGTATCGAACTACATTCAGAATAATATTTTGTAACTCAGTGGCTGATCAATATGTAAAAAATGTATTTTGTTGCATTAATACTTGATTAATACCACATTCCTTTATCTCATTTTTACAGATGGCTCATAGAATGTTTAAGCCCAAGGTGCACTCTGAAGCAATGATAACACGTAGGACAACAATATAATCACAGTTTTAGTACTTATACATCCCCCAGGTGCACTGTTCCTACTTATTCAATAACCTATTGTAATAGCACAACCACGGCAGACAATCAGATACCCGCTTTCGTTACATCACCACTAATGCTAATACCTGATTGGCTGCCATGATTTACAGCATATAATTGTTCTTTAAAATATAGAATAGAATAATAATGTACTGACAGCAGTTAAAGAAGATGGTTTAGTCTGCTTGTTAAACCATGTTATTAAATAAGCCCCATTATTTTAAAGGACAAGGAACAACGGCAGCATCAGTTCAAGGCAATTGAAGTGTAGCCCTGATAGTCAGAGGTTTATTTTTTATGATGCCAGTACTAGCATCATGTAATGCCAGTGTGTGCATCTTGTATGTCTCGTTCTATGAAAGTATAGAGGAAAAGTAAAACTATTGCAGCAGAACTATTTTATAGGCATGTGCTAGAAAATACAAAACATTGACAGATGCTCCCACAGTTTCCTCTCACTTCACAAGCTATGAGTTTTGACTTTACCTGGCGGCCATCTTGCCAGCTAAGCAAATATTCACAAATCTTTCTTTTTTTGTACTTTACAAATCGGGGAGTGAAACATTATACATAGTAAATAAAGATTTGAGGAACCTCTAACAATGCTCTGAAGCAACAGCACAATCACATTTGAACGTGTATCCTTATTTCACTTTTCGAATGTGTTTTCCCCCGTGATAGAGATGTGTTACAATCATTAGTAGACCTCGAACTGAGAATAAGTTCTTTCCTCACTCATAGAGGCTAATACTTATATAATTGTTTTTATCTCAAATATATGTTACAGTTACCAGTTTTGTCAACATACAGTATTTATTTACAAGAACCTGTACAAGTGGTAGTTTTCATTACTGTGCAACTACATTCTTCAATGACTGACTATCCTCTATAGAGGACAGCATAGAGGACAGCATGAAAGCTAAAACAGGGCCTCACAGGAACAAGTGTTCTCTACACTTTGGCAAATGTAACTGTGATACAGGCTTTTCTCCTGCTTGTATATCTGGGAACATCTTTCAATAGTTGGATACATCATGCCGGTAACATAGATAAGCATGCGCTGCCTCTGAGTAAAATATCACAACTATCTTTAGAAAGGCTGACACATTTGTGTAATTTTTTTTCCTCTTTTTACAATCTAATATAGAGAAATATAAACTTCAATCCTGAGCCCACGGATTGAAAAAAAAAGAAAAAAAGATGAATGTAGCCAACCAACCAATGAATGTGCACTCAAGACATCTTTTGGTTGTACCATCTGACTCTGTTACCAGAACAGAGGACAAGTAATAGACTCTCTTAAACAAGGCTATCACCTCTTAATACATCTTAGCACACTTGTCAATCTCCATACAAAAACAACCCAAGCATATTGGACATCACAGGCTCCAATCATCACATGCACTCTTTGCTTGTGTTACCTGCATGTAGGGGCATAGTAAACCAGTGAATGACAGATTGTCTGTTGAACACACTGTCAGATACATTTACCATCACATTGTGATGATTTCAGTCTCTGAAAACAAATAGTATCTCTTCTAATACTGTTTTACTGCACTAAGAAAGAAGATGAATACAAATATGTTACAAACAGGCAACATATGGCCTATATGGTGATAGAAGACTAGCCACATAGAGAGCATGGTGGATTTATTCTCTTCTTATATGCATTGATTGTATTTCCTCAAATTGCTTTAGGTAGATGGTTAAACTTGACTCCATTGTTATGTCTCCTTAATATAGCAATCACATACTCATGATGTCCAAAAAGTTTCTTGGTAGTGCACATAGCCAAAAACGTAGAAGTGAGCGACAGTCATTTAAAGTCTATATGTATGTACAGCAGAAGTCATCAAGTCCGTGTCATACAATATTTTTTTCCCTTTTTTCATCCACATCAAAGGCAGGAATACAAGAAGGCATTGTTAGATGTGGTGGACAGACATGCGTGCCAGCTGATTAACAGATAAGGTTTTAAGGCCTTTGTCTATGTATGCTGAGTTACATAAAGGCATAAGCATGTAGAAAGAGGAACTGTGAGAGACAACCAAACATAGACTGAGGAAAAGTAAGAGTAAAAGAAGATTTAGGCTCAGAATAAAAAGATACAACTTATTAATGGCAAATATCAATACTGTGTATTGTACAGATGGAGAAGTTTTTGTTGCTTGCCCTTTGATAGCTTCTCAGCATCTTTGTTAATAATACTGTCAGAGGTTATAACACATTTCACGGAGTTCAGCGGCCGTTCACCACATTCATTCATCAAGCCCATACAGGTGAAACCTGGAATGTCTAGCCAAGAATGTCAAGGTATACAGGGGATGCCTTGGACAAGTTCTGAAGTAGGCTATGGATTTCTTTGATATTCAACCTCATGTGAGGCTCTCTCTGCCAGCACCCCAACATAAGGTCGTAGACTTCCTTCGGACAAGTGCGAGGTCGCTGCAAGACTCTGCCTTGTGTTATGCACTCAATCACCTGTAACAAGGAAGTATATTAGTATTTCATCAATATGAAATAGATACACATCTACTTGATAATACAGTATTTTTAAATCAAGCATAATCCAAAAGGCATCCAATACTGGTTAAGAGGAAATTATCATAATCTACAATGGGTCACCCCAAAAATAGTACAAACTACATAACACTATATACCATAAGATGTTAAATGTTATGAAAACTGGTCTCTGTGTGGCCAGCTTTAAACATTTAAAACAGAGCAAAAGTCTGCTTTGTAAATCTTTGTTAATTTATTCTGCTAGTTGTTTTCTCTATGTATTTGTTACCTTATGAGTGATAGTTATATGGTTAAAAACATTGGTGTATGACAATGGCAAATGCTCCGAGGGTTAATGGAGATTAGACATAAACCATCATCGTTTTGTGTGTGGCCTAGTCTGACTGGCCACAAGGAGGGAACTGTTACCTTATGAGTTTATGTCAAATCTTCATAAGACATATGTATATAGTTTTATTTCTTGTTTTAAATAGGTGGGGGTAGCTTGTAGGGAAATAAAGTCTTTGTTGTGTTTATCACTGTGGAGGGGAGTGGCAGGCCCAATGAATTGCAAATAGGGCTGGTAATCAGGTTTTTCCTGAGCCAAGACCCTTTGATCTAATAACAAGTAGACTGGCCAATCGTAGAGAGGGGTGTGGAGTTGTAAAGAGGGTCTTGGAAACCCTCCAATCTCCATTAGGCCTTGGGAGGCAACCAATGGGAGACGTGCCATGCATCCCTATGGACACCTGGGGTATATTAATGACTGGAAAAAGCAGCTTGGCCTCCTCTTTTCACCAGGATGGGGCCTCATGTGACGATTAATGGGTAACTATACATATAATCTTTCCACCACTTAACTGTATGTCTGTTTGTCGGTTAGATACCAATGTCTGGGTATTTGGCATGTTTAAATCTTTTCTTTGTATGTTGTAGTTAAATAGATTGTTGGTTCATTGTATTTAAGTCTTGATACTATATACCAATAAATTCTTTTATTGTGTTGAGCTCAAAAATCTCATGAATGAATCCTTAGAATCTCAAACCTGTAAGTGTGAATGCTTATATAGCGGTTCATAACTTAAAATAGTAATTCATGTAACAGTATTGGTTAATTTTACTTTCTTTCTCAAGAATATAATACCTTTGACACATGTAAGTAACCTATAGAAACACAAACCTCATTATTGGATAATTGGTACCATGGTTGTTTCCCATAGGTGAAAATTTCCCATAGTACCACTCCTAGACTCCAGACATCACTTTCTGTTGTGAATTTCCTGTACATGATGCTCTCAGGAGGCATCCAACGAATAGGCAGCATAGTATGTCCTCCAACCTAAAGGAAAGAGGTGATCTGTTACTATAAGGTTATTTATATAGTGCAGTAGAACAAAACTATAATTAAAAAAACCACACATTATGTAACATTTGGACATAATTTGCAAATGCACATCTGGAAATACAGCACTTTAAATGGCTTTTTATCTTCAGTAAACAAACGAATGAGAAACTCTTTATATTATAAGTAATGATGAGTCCCAAGATCATATCCATCCACAAACTGAGCACTATTCAGACTGCTCTGGAGAGACCAGAGCTGTTGACTTTCTTTAAACAAAGTACAAGCACTATGGGGTTGATATTTATTGTAGTAGAGAACCTTTACTTTGCACATTAAGTTATGTAAAAGGAAAAATCTTTTATTTTTCTAGTGAACATTCTGTACTCTTTTATTAACCACAATCCCTTCCTTTGATGTCCTCCCCAGATGGATTGGTGAAGCTGGATTCACAGAATGATTATACTTCCTGGACTGGAACTGGAAGAAGAGGGAACAACCGAAGTTGTAGTCCAAATATATTTACTCCAATAACCGGTTCAAGCAGAAACTGAATGTATAACCAATATGTTTTCTGACCTGGACTCCTATATTCTGGTGTGGTGCTCCTGTTCTTCTCTCTTCCTCTAATAAAGATACCTGGACTGTGCAATCTGTGAACATGTAGCTACTCAGCCAATAAAATGTACCATTATCAATTTTCTGCTTCGACCAATAGCTAAACCAACATAAAACTCTACTAAGTGGATGCCCACTAAAGCTATATATTTATTTGGAGAAAATTTGTTTTTCTGAAGTTCTAATCACACCTGCTGCATGTCTATTCCAGTTCAGTGTTCAGTGGCTCAAAGTTCTGAAGCCAGAGAAAGCCATGCAGCTAGCATTTTTAAGAAGACAGAAACAATTGCCTGCTCTCTTATATGACAGCTGTTTTTTAAAATGATTAATCAGGCTGACATTTTGCTTCTATTAGAATAATATCAGAAATAGGAAAGTAACTGAATTTATGTACGATGGCAACCTCCATTCATCTGTTGAAGCAGACAGTTCAAAACCTGTGTAGGATGGTGTCAGAGCTTACGCATGACTTCCTCAACTTCCTTGTGTGTTTATGCTCGGCAATTGGCCGCTGAAGCCTGAGCACTGCATCCTACGAGGAAAGTATGCAGGTCACATGTTCTTCTATACTTGGAAGTACTTGGTATTTCCTAAGGCCGAGCAAAGGATCAGTGTGGCAGCATGGCTAAGGTGAGTATCAGTGGGTGTGGGGCAATTTTTTAAGATAACCTGTAATTTTGCCACCTGAATGGGCAAATTACAGAATCCCTTCAAGCAACACGAAAACACACCAAAAAGGTGCAAGCACTTTTTCTTTTAACACAGTACACTACAATACAGTAGTGCGCTACCATTTGTTGTTGCACACTGCAGTTCACAACTGTTGGTAATGCGTGGTGGGGTGCCATTCAGAATCAATGCATAATGCATGCATTACCTATAGTGTGAAGTGGGTCTTAGAGATCTTAACATCTCCACAGTTAGAGACTACAAAAAGGTTTTGTTTAGACTGGAGATCCTCTAATATAGTACTTTATTTGACAGAAACCTGTCTAGTTTGTTTAAAAGACAGTGCACACAAATAATGCCTGGCATACACACGTTTAATGTGACTTAATGGTTTTTGAAAATACACACGTTTATACACCTATTAAAAGTATCATTTAAAAAATGCATTAGCTGAAAGCCTGACTTTTGCTGAATTACACTGATGTCATGGAATAAAAGTTCTAGGAGAAACCAAACAGACATTTCATCTGATACCCTTGTTAGTTATGACTATTCCAGAGACTAATGTGTTTTGTATAAAATGGTAAATTAATATACTATTGGCTCTGCTACATAGAAGCTGGCTCATGTAAACACTATTTTGTTAATTTTTTTTAACTTGAGGCCACAGCCTTCTACCCTAGCAGACTCTTTATGCAAGTTTATCTCTTGCTGCTTTGGGTTCTTCATCAACGTTTAATAACTTCATTTTCCTTTGCCACTTATTAGGGCTAGTTCACACCAAGCGCGTTACAGGAGCAGAGCAGAGCAGTTACAGGCCAGAACAAAACTGCGTCCAATGTATTCCAAAGGTATTTTGGGCTCTAGTTCACACCGCAGCGTTCAGTTCCAGAGCACATAAAAAAAACTGCAGCATGTCCTATTTTTCCTGCTCTGCAACACTCTGGAATGCATGCAAACGCACTAAACATGCATGTAAACGCCCCGGAACACACTGAAAGCCCATACACATACAAAAACAGCCCAGAACGCGGCAAAAACGCGGCAAAACACACTGCACTGCGTGTGCAGAAACTCATGCAGATCTGGTCTGCATTTGGTGTGAACAAGCCCTTAAAAATAAACTCCAAGAAGATAAAAAAAAAGGCACAATTCAATTCACCAATCCAAAAGGCTAGAACTCTAAGTAAATGAGGATCTACTCCATTGGACGGTGCTGTCCATCTATCACTGAGAACTTCCTAACAAGAGAAAAAAGCAGAGAGACAATCTTATTAGAATGCTGCTTCTCCTTCATTGTCCAATCACAGTCTCGGGTGGGTCCTGGTCAAGCTGTTTTGGGGTCTGCAGAGAGGTCTCATGGACAGCAGTATCTGGCTACAACAGTTCATGCGATCTATTGTAACTGTGCATTTAGCTATGTTTTCGGATATCCATGTTAAGCTGTACTCTCATAAGATTTACGTTTGATTATTGTTGTATTTTTATGTATAATATGTAAAATGCTGTCATTTTTAGCATTCACATAAAAAGACAAACCCAATTTTAGCCCGGAGTTTAATTTTAGTTGTGGAGTATGTAGTGGTAATCAGGACATCTGGTATTTAAAGGTATGCTCCTCAAACCATAAATTATGTTAAAATACACTGTCACTAATGGGTCACTCCACCCAAAACCCATTTGTTTTTCAGTTTTAGGCATTTGCAAGAGGGATTCAAGCTGACCTATAGCATGTTTATGCTTTTTATATATGAATTTGAAAAATCAGCTAAATATAAATGATTTTATATGTTTAATGTTTAATAACTTTCTTTTTTATTAATTATTTGTATTATTTATGGCTATCTGCAGCCACATACTATATGTTCATTACACAAGAAGACTTTGTTTCCTGATGACTGTATACAGTATGATCTGTCTATAGGATAAGACATTGTAGCACATGATTGGCGATGTGCTGTGGTGCATTGGTAGCCCATTCAAAATTAGTGGGCTGCACTATGTTACCGCATGTTAACGTACCACACAGGTATAAAGGGCCCTACAAGTGAGATAAGAAGATCAGAAGAAGCCCAATTGGGATTATGTAAGTTTGGCTACCGCTATTACATATTTAATGATTAAATATACATAAAATAAGATGTTTAAAATTAGGGATGCAAAGAAACCAAGTAACATACTTGCTACAAGCACAAATACAAATACAGATACTTTTTCAGCTACTACACTAGAGAAAAACTCAAACGTTAGGAGTCAGCTGTCATTTTTAGGGAACATTGGTTACGAGGCTCCTGTGATTTGTTACATAGTTACATAGTATTTGAGGTTGAATAAAGACATAAGTCCATCAAGTCCAACCTATTTGTGCATCCCTGTTTTAATGAATGATTAACCCTTTTTTTCCAGACAAAGTAGAAGTTCCAATACTTGTCCCCACAGATGCCAATTACTGATCAATTTTTGTTTATTGTCATGTGACAGTTTTTCTAAACAATACGGACTAAGGATTTTAGGACAGTGGTGGAGCACCAGAGCCAGGTCCCAGCTGCAACTTCTGCAACTCTGGTAGTGCTTGTGAAAATGCCAAGTATCGGCACTGGTATCTGAACTGGTATCTGTGCATCCCTATTTAAAATATTAGCATACATATTTTTTCCATTTAGCTGATTTTTTTCATATGTACATGTTAAAAAAACCCATTAAAACGTCTACAGGTCCTCTTTCAATAAATGTATTTATAGTTGCTCAGTAGATTCATTTAAAAATGTATACATCATTACTGTAACTTATCTCAAACCCTTTTTTAACGATGACATGTAAGAAGACATTACCAGTCAGATAATGTGCCTAAAAGCCTAACACACTCAATATACATAACCTTGACTATCCATCACAGCTTTATTTATTGATACTATTTCCTGTTATGTCTACGTGATCAGTTCAATAAAGTTTAACTCACTTTAATACATTACGGTGACAAGCGAGCTTACAAAAAAACCACATTGTGATCTCTTTGTGTTGGAGATATAACCACATCATTAAACGTCTAGATAAGAATGAAGGGTCCTTTTAAAGAATAGCCAGCACCTTGACAATAACATTTTCATTATGAGCTAGATTTTGTGGCTTTAGGAATCATTATGATATTCTCCTATGAGCTTCTAAAACCAACCAAACTGCTCAGATCAACAGAGGGGCAATTGCCTAACCACAAGACTAATGAATAAATAACAAGAAATGTGTATTGGAATTGCTATGTTTTTATCCCATCATTGTCATAGTCCGCTTTGCAATCATACCAGCCTCCTTGCTTTACACATTATACTATACATTACAGCCTGCTTATCAAAATGAGGTACTAAGTTATCTAGAAATGATGTAACTGATTAAGAGCATGGGGCTGTTAATGTCTCCCGTATTTCACCCCTAATGAAATAATGTGAGGGTGAGGCAGGCATCCCACAGGAGAATGACTACATTGTAGTTCACTAAAGGAATAAAGCAATAGCAAAGTATGAAGCAATAGCAAACTAAGTTGATGACATCATAGCATCACTTGAAAAACATACAGTAGCAGCATGAGGTCATTAAATCTAAATAACCAAAATGTTCACATACTCACCTGTTGTCTCTTTTATATGTCTACCCTCTGCACTTTAGACACGCATATTTGATGTTTTCTTATTTATTAAAAGTAATGTAGTACAATTACCAGATGTGTGAAAGCTCAATGTAAATGTATTGTTACACTTGCTAAGCTTGCTAATTATCATGGGGGTATGGACACAGTCCTCAGCCCTGTAGCTTACATAGGGCATACGCTCTGTGCTCTCACCAATTGCAACGAGTGGGAAAGAAAGGTATGTGCTGCAAATAATGCAATTGCCTTGCATTTTGCCCTGCATGGACAAAACCACATGCATATTTTAATCTATTATCCTTCTGGAAAGGGCAAGATAGAGATGTTCCATGTATGTCCCTGTGAATGGTGACCCTTGAACAGAAACCTGTCAAAAGTTAGGCTTGCAGCATCTTGGCAGCATCTTGGAGGAGCTTGTGTCTTTTACTTAGTAAGATAATCTAGGCAGCAAATGGGGACACCAAGCCAGTGCTCCTCTGACACCATGGCTCAAAGGATGTACCAAACTGATAAATATTTAGCTGGTGTGGTACATTGACTGAACCACACCAGCTAACTATAACCAACTGTATTTAAATATGCCCCCTAGGACCCCAGGGTCAAGAGAGTGGTAAGCTGGTGAATGTCAAGAACACATCTAGTACAGATATGAGTACATATCTATAAAAAACCTTTGAATTCATATTCATGGGAATTTACCACTGAGTCTGGGGCATTTACCACTGAGATGTAATTTCAGCCCTGTGTTTCAATGCATACTCCAGGAAGACAATAGTTTTATGGTGAAAGTGGGTAAGATTACTTGATGGCAATGAATGTACTTCAGACACTGGATACACATACATAAAATATGAGAAAAGACGACATGACACACATTACTTCACCCTTCCAAAATGATAGGATGCAATCAAATAAAGTTTTTATAACAATTTATGCAATGAACAACCTACACACTAGCCAGTACCACCCTTCAGCAGGATCAAACTGACCTCTTTTTTAAAGAATTGTTTTTTTATTTAGAGATGAATAAGTTATTACTTATAATGATAAGGTTTGAAGGTTTTGTTCATATCCATTACGTTACAATTGGTAAATTACAAGAATAGTGACAACTAGTGATAAGTGACCGGTTTGAGATCTTCGAATGGCCTGGATCAACCCAACGTACAAGGGCAGGGATTAGTTGTTTATCACATTTTTAATCAATGTCTACATACCAGTATGTGAAATATACTGCTACTAATAAAATGTACGGTAACTTTGAATATATTATTATTTTTATTATTATTTTTCTTCTGTCAGCAAATGTTGTAAAATGTTGCTTTACCTATGAATCTCCTGAATTGTTACAAAAACTGTGCTCCTTCAGTTACTTTTTTCACTATAATCAAGTGCATCCATATGTCCACATGGTGGAGCCATAGTAAATTTTTCCTCTTATAGTCAAATTATTCTATGAGACAGCAATCATATCAAACCTTATAACATGCACAGATTTTTAATGTAAAAGGATCTTTTGCTCATAGCTATATTACTATGAGTCTGAGAAAATGTAACTGTACTTTATATGTGTTGGTGAAACAGGGTATGGGTTTTATTTTGCCTAATGTCCTTAATTTTAAAGTATGGCAGTTTAGTTCATGATCTGGAACATTATAAGGAGAAGAGTTTCAAGACTACCTCTGCAGCTCTGCATCAAGTGACCTGTGACACAGGGAAAACCATTGATCACTACCCCATAACTTGCGCTGGGTCCCATTCAATAAGGAGGTCAGAGAAAGTGCAGTCTGCATCACCATATGCTAAATGACTATATACACAAGGGAACCAGACAGCACAGTGGTTTAGTCACTTCTACCTTGCAGCTCTGGGGTCCATGGTCCAAATTCTGAACAGGGCACTATCTCCATGGAGTCTGCATGTTCTCCCCTGTGCTTGTGTGAATTACTTAGGTTTCCTCCCATACTGCAAAGACATGTGTGTAGGTAACCTGTACGGATATGAGATAGGGACCTTATATTGTGAGCTCCTTGTGGGTAGGGACTGATGTGAATGTACAGTATGCCAAGCGCTGCATAATATGGTACTGCAGTTCCTGAAGGGGCTGTAATTGCAGTGATCTTTAACACTTTCAACTAACATATCTGCAGTTCTAATGGTCTCCAGCAGCATTTCCCTAGTTCACAACCACTCCTATTGCATGTGTGCAGTTTCTGACTATCTCCTGGGGAATGTCCATGGTCTCTGATGATCTCATGTAATATGTTTGCAGTATCTACAGTCTTCTGGCATCTGAAGAGCTGATTTTTAATCTAAGGGACCTCTGGTGATGTCAGGAGCCATATTTGAGGTCCCCTTTGCTTAGTATATTGACTATCACTGCCACAAACCATAGAGATATAGATAAGCAGACATGCAGAAAAAAAATTAAGTGCCATAGTCAGCTTAAGCAGGCAAGAAATAAGTTAACTACTTTAGAGAACAATATGTTCCATAGGGTGATCCGCCATCTCAAGGCAAATGTGTAGTATATTTAGGTGATCACATGATACTATAAAAAGCCAAGCAAGTAATATTCTCAATTAAATAGATCAGCACAAAATGCCCATCAGAAAAGGCCCTAGAATAAGGGTTCAATCACACCGAGTGTATTATTGGTACTGTCCACTGTCACGTACTGTATGCCACAAACAACAAGTGTAAATCAGTGCACTAAAGAGAATAGCTCAGTATACATATCAATGGTCAGCAGGCATGTTTGATGTGATGCTTGTTCTTAACTGGTATTGCTTCCAAGTTGTTACACATGTGGTCATAACACTACTCTAAAGACACTGGTGTTAGATGCTCTTCTGCATGCAAGGTGGACATATACTAAGGGTGCACTGTATTGCATATGCATGGATGATTATAATTTAACAACCATCTACAGTTTTGCATATCCTGAAGATCCTACTGCAGTAACGTAAATGTAAAATGGAAGAGAGACAGTTATAGTAAATAATATATAACTTATTAATATATTATATAACTATATTCTTTACTATATTTTACAGTAGTAAAAAAAATGAAAGCCTTCTTATTAGCACTGGATGGATGACAGCGGTAGCCTGCATAGCTACTGTGTACAACACCTACAACTTCCTTTCCTCGACTTTTATTAACTAGAGCCAACATACTGCTGTGGGATAAGTAATTAATCTTCTATTGAATATGACTTTATAGACATCATGGTTATCCTTCAACATAGGCAGACATTTGCTTTTACCCACATCCGTGCACATGTTTCCATAAGAAGTGAAATCTGTTGTTGGCTGCAAATCTCAACGGGACTCACAAGAAGTCACTGAGCCTTCTTAGTGCAATAGCTTCAACAGCATTTGAAATGCCGGTTCAATAAAGTGCCATAAATAGCAATTACAGTGCCTCTGGTGCTTTTTAGACTCAGTGTACTTGTTCACTTAGATGCATCACTCGCATTTTAAGGTTTATACAAAATAAATCCACAAAGTGTTAAAGCGTGTTTATTAGACCATTACTAGTGATGAGTGAATCTCTGCAAACCTATTATGCCAGTTATTTAGTGGAGTAGGCACAAGATTAAATTCACCAGGTAAATAAATAGTGAAATAGTTAAAGAGGCCTTGTCACCAGCTTAACAATTGCAGGTAAACACACATACAAATCAAGTATTACTTGAATGCTTACTTGCAGTGCTTTTCTTTTTCATCAACTTTTTTTATGCACTTGCAATGTGCCTTTAATCTTGCTAGAAAAATTGATTAGTCGATTCCCTAGCACAGCCCCATCCCTGTTAGCATATGATAGACTTCTACTCTTCTGAGAGTGTCTAATTACTGTCTGTGCAGGCTTAAAAAAGAACTCCAGGCCTTGCAGAGGGGATACTTACATACTGCAAGTGTTAACTGCTTGTTTTTCTCTGTTTTACTCTGCGTCACACTGCTACCCTCTGTACTCTGCATCACACAGCTGACCTCTGTACTCTGCTTCACACAGCTGACCGCTGCGTCACACAGCTGACTTCTGTACTCTGCGTCACACCTCTCATTAATACTGCTAGTGCTTTGTAAGTGCATTCATTTAAAAGCAGGTCAGATTTAATTTGCGCCTATTCAGGTTACCAGATGCAGTTTTTAATTGTGCCTCACCATCTTGGTGAATGACAGAATCGTTATTTAGGACTTAGCTCCTATAACTGCTCACACTTGGCATATTTATTTTTCAGGTTGGAAATCATAAACAGGGCGGACCTTCCGGCGGTGCAGCCAATTCGGCTGCCCATGGCCCAAGGCTGGCGGGGGGGCACACTGAGATCTGGTCCCGGGATAATGGAGGATTGTAGGCAGGGGGCCCCTCAAAAATGACCATCGCAGTAATCACCCATGTCAGCTCTCTAGCACTCTGTAGCAGCAGCAGCCGAGGAGGAGCTGCCTTTGCTAACTGCTTGCTTCACTGATCAGGCTCCTCAGTGGTCGACTGCAGCTTCCTTCACCCACTTTAGCTGCCATTTAGCTGTGTACTTCAGGAGAGCATGTACGGAAGTGAGGGGACAAGGAGATGGCTGGAGACATCATGCTGGGCTGGAGTGTTCCCCACAGAGCAAGCAGGAAATATCACTACTCCCCCCACCACCACCCAAAGAGGAAGAGGGCATGAGAGCAGAGCACCTGAATTAGGACATCAGATTAACTGTGTGCACTGTAAGTCTCTGTACTTTCCGTGTCACACCGCTGACCCTCGCACTCTGCGTCACACCGCTGACCCTCGCACTCTGCGTCACACCGCTGACTTCTGCACTCTGCGTCACACCGCTGACTTCTGCACTCTGCGTCACACCGCTGACTTCTGCACTCTGCGTCACACCGCTGACTTCTGCACTCTGCGTCACACCGCTGACTTCTGGACTCTGCGTCACACCGCTGATTTCTGCACTCTGCATCACACCGCTGACTTCTGCACTCTGCGTCACACCGCTGACTTCTGCACTCTGCGTCACACCGCTGACTTCTGCACTCTGCGTCACACCGTTGACTTCTGCACTCTGCGTCACACCGCTGACTTCTGCACTCTGCGTTACACCGCTGACTTCTGCACTCTGTGTCACACCGCTGACCTCTGCACTCTGCATTACAACTGACCTCTGCACTTTGGCAATTACATTTTTCGGCTGTGTTAGGTCCTGAGACCCTCTGACCCCGAGACATCAGGCTGGCACCCCAGAGCAGAGTGGCAGCACCGATTATGTACCAAATTCATATACTTTTATTCTGCAGTGCTGTATAATGTATTGCTGGGATTTGTACTCCCCTATTGCTGATTATACTCTGCATTAGAATGTAAGCTCTTATATACAAAGACTGATGTGACTGGCTCTGTACAGAACTACGATATATGTCAGAGCTCTAAAATTGTATACAAATAATAGAGTGTGACTATAGGGGGGGCATTAGAGTGTTAGCTACTTCAGTGCAGAGACCACCGTGGGGGTTAGGGGGCCAGTGAGATCCGGTCCTGGCACTCCCCCCTATGGAAGCGGGGAGGGGGGGCCCATCGGGGACCTTTGTTCCTTATTTCGCCACTGATCAGAAATTACATACAAAGTCATTATTTCACCCAAATCCTCAAATGGCAACGTAGAAAATAACTCTAGGGTTTGTGTCTTATTTGTTTGTTTACATATATACATTTACTAATGCAAAAAGTTTGTAGTTTGGGTGATACCTTTTATTGGCTAACTCAAGTTACTAAAGATGCTTTTCAGAACCTTTAAGACCTTTATACAGTATAAAGCATGAGGATGTGACCTAAGGGGTCTCGAAAGCTTGCATTTTTTTTTAGTTTCAAAAGGTTTTTATTCTCAATAAAATACAGAGTAAGTAGTGCACGTACACGACCATCGTGAGCGTGCATATATAGTGGTATAGACATTGGCATTGCTATATAGCAGGTAAATGCTTATCAAATATGGCATACAGTAAGCAATCGCCTAATTTTTACTTAAAAGGGGTGGGGACCAACTCTGGCAGGGGGTCCCGCCAGAGAGGTCAGGAACAGACAAAAAAGAGGAAAAAACAAAAACAAGACAAAGGGAGGAGTGGGGTAGAAAGAGGGAGGAAAACGGAGGGTGGTGTGATGCTCGGTCCAGCTCATGGTCAAGTCGGCAGTGAGGTAGAGGGTAGAATTATTTGAAGGGTCAATAGGTGAGTGTCAAAGGTTGGTGGGAGGAAATGTTTCACCCAAGGTTCCCATTGCTTTTTAAACTTCAGCATTTGGTCAGTGAGACGTGCAGAGAGTTTTTCGTGGGAGAAAATCCAATGAATTCTATTTTTGGAAGCTTGGAAAGAGATCTTATTAGTAATCCAAAAACTGGCTATGATATGTTCAGCAGCAGAGAGGACATGGAGTATCAGCTTGAATTTAGGGTGTGGGATGTTCGTGGGTCTGACATTGAGTAGTGCTTTTTGGGGAGTGGGGGGAACAGGTGTACCCATGAGAGTGGAAATCATTTTAAATACTTTAAACCAGAATGTCTGTACAATGGGGCACGACCACCATATGTGAATATATGTGCCACTGTCAGGGCAGCCGCGGAAGCATGTGCCCTCGCAGCCCAGC
This sequence comes from Nanorana parkeri, assembly GCF_000935625.1. NCBI lineage: Eukaryota > Metazoa > Chordata > Amphibia > Anura > Dicroglossidae > Nanorana > Nanorana parkeri. The sequence continues at coordinate 100,424 of NW_017307791.1, forward strand.
ACAAAATGTGGAGCTTGAGAAGGGGTTGTGTACCAACGCAGGAGTACTTTGTAATTGGCACTCATGGAACAGGAGTTGGTGGAGGTCCATATCTGGGACCAGGTGTCTTCAGAAAACACGAGGTCTAGGTCTTTCTGCCAGCAGTCCATACATGGGTGGTGCGGCATATGGGTAGGTTGTAATGATGACGTATAAAGTAGTGAGATAATGCCAGGTGAGTGAGGATCACGCTTACAAACTCTCTCACAGGGGGATATAGATAGTAGGTTTCCGTTTAGTTTACTGCTGGCGTGTACGAAGCTCTTAATTTGTAAGTAACAAAAGATTTCAGAAGGTGGGATTGAGTATCTAGTTTGAAGTTCTGGGAAGGACATTATGTTATTGTTATAAAATAAGGAGTGGAAGTGAGTGATACCTTTTTCTTTCTATTTATGGAATGCAGCAGGAGAGTTGAATGCTGGAGGAAAAGCAGGATGGTGTAAGAAGGAGAGCATGGATAGGGGGTGGGAAAGAAAGCCGCTGGAGTATTTAGAGGCGTCCCATAATCAAAGAGAATGGCGGGTAATGGTATTAGTGATGACGGTCCTATCTTTAGGGAGCATCCATAGGAGATTGTCGATTGTGTATGGGTCACAATCCAAAGCTTCAATCGAGACCCAAAGGGGGACCTCGACAGTGGCATGATATTTGGCCACAGTCGCAAGTTGGGCCGCGTAATAGTATTTTTGAATGTTTGGTACACCCAAACCTCCAGAGCGTCTAGTCTGATTCATGGATTTCAATGGGATCCTAGGTTTTTTGTGCGACCAGATGAAGGTAGAGAGCTGTCTCTGAAAAGCTCTGAGCTGATGTGGAGGTATGGGAGCGGGCAGGACCCGGAATGGGTAGAGGAGTTTTGGCAATAGGGTCATCTTGACGGCCGCAATTCTACCCAACCATGAAAGGGGATATGTATGCCAGATTTTAAGGAGGTTCTTAAGTATGGTGAATAAGGGGGGGTAGTTGACGGAGTATAGGGAGGAATGGGAGGGGGTCAATAGGACACCCAAGTATTTCAAGGATGATGGCTCCCATTGGAACGGATAGTTCAAATGTTTGTGGGGACGTTATATTTAGGGCTTTGGATTTTGATGTGTTTAGATACAGTCCCGAGAGCCGGCTGAAGGAATCTAGGAGGTGTAAGGAGTTAAGAAGGGAGATGAGAGGATTAGGAAGAAAAAGTAAGATATCGTCAGCGAAAAGACATAATTTATGGTGATGCCTGCGATGTCCGAGTGGTCTCTATTAACTGTGCTGGGGCTCAATGGCCAATGCAAATAATAATGGGGACAGGGGACAACCCTGTCTGGTGCCTCGCAGGATGGAAAAGGGAGCGGATCTATGTCCAGTGTATTTCACAGATGCCGTAGGGTTAGAATAGAGTGCATTAATCCAAGTACAGAATCTCGACACGAAGCCCCATTTATTGAGTATGTAGAGCAAATATTGCCAAGAAAGGGAGTCAAACGCTTTTTGCGTGTCCAAAGACAAGAGCATAAATGGAATGCCCCGTTGCTTAACTTTTTCTATTAGGAGACAAGCTCTGCGCACATTGTCACCGGCTTGAGGCCGGGGGATAAAACCAACCTGGTCCTTGTGAATAAGGTCAGGGATGATTGAGTTGAGTCTTGTCGCCAGTATTTTGGCTAATAGTTTAACTTCGATATTTAAAAGCGAGATTGGTTTGTAATTGCCCCAATGGGTTCCATCTGTGTCTGGTTTTGGAATCATGCAAATAGTGGCCGAGAGAGATTCTGTTCTGAATTTTGACCCATCATGAACGTCATTGAAGGCAACTGTCAATAGAGGTGCTAAGAATTCAGTGAATTTTTTATAATAGGTGGCCGTAAAGCCGTCAGGGCCAGGCCTCTTATGGAGTTTGAGTGTTTTTATAGCTGCTAGCACTTCTAGGTTAGTAATAGGGGCATCAAGAGATGTACGAATAGGTTCAGGCACCTCCGGCATGGTCACAGCGGAGAACAGGGCGGAAGCTGCAACGGGGTCAAATGGGGTGATTGGCTTATAAAGTTTAGACAAATGTTTAGAAAATTCTATGACGATTTTGTGGGGGTTACTAGATAGGCAGTTATCAGAGAGGTGAAGGCGGAGGGGTTTTTGGTGCAGATCAATTTTGCGTAATCTTTGTGCAAGAAGGGCTGTCTGCTTATTGTTTTGAAGGTAGAACTTGTGTTGAGTCCTACGCAGGCTTTTATCAGCATAGCTGGCTAGTATAAGGTTGGGGTCGTGTCTAGTCCTTTCCACCAGGGATTTGTTTAGGGGAGTTGGATGTAAACTAAAGGATCTAGATGCGCCGTAAAATTTCGAGGTCGTGCAAAAGGGCTAATCTTTGTTTTTTAAGGGTGGGCGCTATACGTATACACGTGCCTCGCAGAACCGGCTTATGCGCCTCCCAGAGCGTAGTGGGAGAAACGTCTGAGGTTTTATTATGTAAAATGTATTCCTGTAAGGCATTTTCAATAGTCAGTTGCTATCCGTGAGAAGGAAATCATTCAGAGCCCAGGAGCGATCAATGTGTTCAGACCATAGGGAGGACACTGAAAGAGTCACCCCGTGATGGTCAGTCCAGGAGAACGGAGTAATGTTTGATTTGACCACCGAAGGGAGAGTGGAGTGCGAAACAAAAAAGTGATCTATCCTGGAAAACTAATCATGTGGGTTTGAGTAAAAGGTGTATTCTCTGGAGGAGGGGTTCAGTTCTCTCCAGCAATCTATTTGTGAGTATTGAGAGGGAAGTGTACGGAAGGCTTTGGAACTATCAGTGGAGGGATCATTTATTGTTGATTTATTAAGACTAGGGTGTATGATTGTATTAGAATCCCCGCACAGCAGGAGTGTACCTTGTTGGTGAGTGTTGACAGTGGAAAGAAGGTGTTTGAAGAAGGGGAGTTGTCTGGAATTAGGTGCGTAATAAGTTACTATAGTTACATGGTGGTCGCATAATGTGCCAATTAAAATAAGGTAGCGACCGGAAGGGTCAGGGACCTCTTTGTTGCATTAAAACTGCATAGAATTCTTAAATCCTATCATGACTCCCCGGTGTTTAGTCAGGTCATTAGCCATAAAGACCTAAAAATATTGGGGATGGAAATATTTTGGTTGAGAGGAGCGTGAGAAGTGTGATTTTTGGAGGCAGATGATATCAAATTTGGAGGAGTGGAACTGACGAAATGCGATTTGTCTTTTGCGAGGGGAGTTAAAACCTTTGATGTTTAGTGACAGTATTTTAATATTCGGGGACATGTTCAAGGTGGTTGAAAAGGTGCAGTGGAAAGTACATACCGACTGATGAGCGGGCACCGGGCATCACGATGAGAAGTGGTGAAGGGGTGGGGGAGGGAAGGGGAAAAAAAACAAAAAGAAAAGCAACATGTTAGTAAACAATATTTTGAATACAAGTTTCTGACCATGTCAGCAGGGCAATCCCCATATGGGAGTCCCGCCGATGGGCAGAAGTAAAACCCCCAACCGGATGTCTTTCCGGGATAGGGGTTGACGGAGGGGCACAGTGACCACCTCCCCGGCATCTCAGGGGAAAAATTAGTAACATAGATAAAGAACTGGCAATAAAATGATTAAACCAAAAATAACAATACCACACATGTTTCAGCCATCAGAGGTACACCGGTCTGAGTATTAAGCCTGAACTTGCGGTGGGAGAGAGTTGAGGTATTCTGAGCCCCATAGAGGCATGATAGGCACCCTGGTGTAGCGCTCCTAATGGCTGGAAATGCAACGTGGTTAGTTAGTGCATAGTGCAACAACAAACTAAGGCTTAACAACTCTGCAAGAGGAACAGTTGTGAACAACAGTTAAGAGCTGGGAACGTGTAGTTTAACACATGCCTAAATATCAGTACAGGTAGCAATAAAATATAAGGACCTAAGGTCACAGTTGAGTAACTATAGAGACCCGTATTAATAGAAAAAGGGACTGACATGAGCAGGTATGTGAACGTTGGTGTCAGGAATCAGTGTGGGCAGTCTCACAAGGCCAATAGGCTGGCATAATGTATTGCATACCTTACACAAAGGTAGCACCCAAAAGCCCTAACTCAGGGCAAGAAGAGAAAAGGAAAGGCAACCTATAGTTACTGCTACCCGACCGAGTCCGATTCTGAGACTCCTGAGGTAAGGCGCTTCCCATGTTGTTGTGGAGATCGTGAAGGTGAAGATGCCTTAGGGGTCGCTAGAGGACCTGTACGTTGTGGGCCTCGCGGGTCTGGGGTTGAAGGGCGGTGCAGGTGAGAATCTGCCGTTATGAGGCCCAGTTCTTCAAGCAGTCCCAAGGCATCCACTAATGTGGTAGCTTGATGTTGCCTCTATGGGTGAAAAGGAGAGGAAAGGGAAAGCCCCATCTATACGCTATACCGTGGTGTTACAAATGCCGAAGGGCCGGTTTCAATTCCCATCTCTTGGAGATAGTAGAGGGAGCGAGGTCAGCGAACACCTGGTAGCTATGGTTTTGGAAAGAAAGGGGCCCTTTTTTCTTGGATTCCTGCAGAATGGATTCTTTAGTACGATAGTATAGGAACTTAATAATAATGGCCCTTGGTGGGCCATCCTTTGTGCGGTGTGTAAGAGCCCGGTGGATACGTTGAAATTGCAGCCTGTCATGTGGGATAGAAGGTACTAGCTCTTGGAGCAAGGCCGTGGTAAAAGCTTGGAGATTAATTACCGATTCTGGAATACCGCGAATCCGTAGATTGGAGCAGCGGGATCGGTTTTCAAGATCTTCCAGTTTAGACATTAGATGTAAGTTTTCATCTTTAATGTTGTCGAACTCACGGTCATGGGTATTCAGTGCAGCAGCAGCATCATTCATTCTGGATTCAAGTTCAGCTGTCCTGTGGCCTGGGTCACGGATCTCTTTTGTCAGCTTTTCAGTAATCTGCTTGGATGTGCTTTGTAGTGCTCTCTGCAACATGCGGCCTATTTTCTGCAAGAGCTCTCTGTGTCCTGAGCGCTCTCTGGTAGGGGGAAGGAGAGTTGGCCCTGCTGCCTGTGTCATCTCCCTCTGAGTGCGGGAAATGTGGGGAGGAGGCTCTATTAGCAGTGCTGGAGCGGGTGGGGTCGGCGCCATCTTGGATGCAGAGGCCGTCAGGGCTTCTTTAATGTTTTGGCTCCGGGACTTCGATTTGGAGCCTGTGGGTGCCATGACTGTGCGACCAGGTCCTTACCTCAGCAGGCGGTGACTGTCTCCGTCTGAACGGCGGTTATTTGCCGGTCTTTTAGTCCCCTGAGATGCCGGCGAGGAGCGGAGCAGCCTTAGGGCACGTCAGCCATCCAGCGTGCCGCGCATGCGCCCCCAAAGCTTGCATTTTTAATAACTTAAGTTAGCCAAAAAAAAATCACTTAATGTGATAGTGATATATTGAAGCTTATCTTTTAATTATTTAAAATGCTGCTGAACTCACTATACTGTTCCTTGATGTTGAAAAGTTTACTTTTCTTTTGTAATCAGATGGTCCCCCAAGTGCTGGCCCCGACCTCAGGATTTAGGGTTTCTCCTTTCCCTTGGATGGTCCTATGAAGCCAGTATTGCACGTGCTCTCCCAGCTGGGAGCAGTGTACTTCTACACTGTGTGCTAGTACACTGTGTGTGTCCCTATGCACCCTATGCACATAAATGTCTTATAATAACCTTGTCAAAGTCAACATCTCAATTTAAATGAGAACCTATAGCGAAGCTTTAAAATTGCTAATCACCAACGGTACCCATTCAGCTTGACAGAGCAATATGGACAAAAAGAATGGGCAAAAATCAACAATTGCACAGAATTTACTAAACTGCTAGAGAACAAACCTCTAAAGACCCTTAACCCCTTTTACTGCAGCCAAGGCCATAGAAGGTTTTACTGAGTCTTGACTCAGGGGTGAGAGACAGGGAATGGAGAATACTTATGCAACCCACAAATGTTTTTTTTTTTGTTCACATAACTTTTTCACCTTTGAAGTTTTAAAGCCCAATTCTATTTTTTTTTTACTACAGTCTTGCATAAAAAAAGCAGTTTTCTCTGCATTACTCACTTTCTCCACGACACCTGCTCTTGAAGCAACACAGATCTGTGGTCCAGTATTGTCCCTCTACCTTGTTGAATGATTCCCACACTTCCTGTGAGCCCACAACATCATGTAACCACCACCTGGGCATTTGTGATCGTGTCTCCTGGAGCTCACAGCACAATTCTCTAGAGAAAGGTGCTGACAAAATATCAGTGGTGCTCTCTATATCATTAAGAACTGCTCAGTAGTGGAAAGAGGTGAAGAGCATCATATGATACGTCAGAACACATCTAAAATAAGGTTAAATTGATGAAAAAACAAATGGGGGGTGGGGGCACCTCTAGTTACAATTCCAACATGTAAAATGTGTAAATGTCCAAGAGAAGTAAATACATATGCATGTGCACATGATAATTAATGTCAGCATCATCTTATACAAATACAAACCTATACACACACACACACACACACACACACACACACATATATCCAATGATTTTTCTGTGTAACACGGAGACTTTTGATTGCCTTTTGTGTGCATTTTTCTGCTGCTGGTAGATTGATAAGCAATTGTCATTGAATTTTCTCCATAAGGTTTTGACCACAAGTTAACTGTTTACCTGTTGAAATACGTAAAAATCATGTACATGGGGTACGATAGGGAAGTGCAGTGATGGCACCGCATACTAATTTTGAAACTAATGACTCCTTCCCATCTCTACCTTCCTTACTCTGAACTGCCTATTTCAAGCAGAGCAGGTCGGCTGCCATGGAAACTGAGCCCTGGAATGCACAGGACCCATGCAATCAACAACTGCTCTAAGCTCTGCAGCTCCAAGTTTAACCCTTTGGTTGGCAACAGCTTGGATATTCAAGAGGTTAAATTAAAATAGTTGTAAGAAGCAAAATGAAGCATTATCCTAAGAATATTATGTTAACTAACAGGTCAAGCATATTGCTGTCAAGTAATGCTGCATTACAAAGCACATGCTGCAGACGGGTGGCCATGCCAGCAATAGATTAAATTACTGGTTTAATAATGCATTAGTATTAATGGTAAATAACCCTCACTAAGGTACCTTCTGCAACTTAAGCACCGGTTTGCTTAATAAATTATTAAATGAGCAATTTAATGTACATTACTGGTTTGGTGCTTGATCTATTTTTCTTGGTGAATGCAAGGTTTGTTTTTAAAATGGATGTCCCTGCCGGGAGCACCCACGCCATCTGCATCCATCCTGAGGAATGGTAAAGGTGCTGCATTTGCATTAGGTTCTACAAACTGCAGAACATCATACAACTCATGTGTTGTAATTTCATGCTGTAAACTTATTAAATATCACTGTGACTCACTGTATTTAGGCTACAATGGGGTCTATTCACAAAGCTGCCGAGGGCAGCCGAGTGAATGACCGATCAGAAGTGAAGTGAGCCGACTTTTCTTTCTTGCTGCTATAAGTAGCACCATTTTCCCAATTAATCGGACCCACTTGCTTGATATGAATCATTAAAAACAATATGGGGTATTATCATAATTCTGATACAGTTAGTTGAAGACAATGAGATGTTGGTTAAAGTATAACCCCAGAAAAAAAACGGTTTTTGGTTTTGGATAAAATGGGAACATAGTAACATAGTAGGTAAGGTTGAATAAAGACACATGCCTATCTAGTTCAACCTATGTATTTGTGTGTATGTATGTACGGTGTGTATGTATATGCTTGGCTCTAGTAGTTCATATATCCCTGTATATTTAAGAACTCAAAAAACCCATCTAAATGTTTCTTGAATTTATTAATGCTATCAGCAGATACTCCTGACTGTGGAAGGGAATTCCAAATTTTTACTACTCACACTGTAAAAAAAAAAAAACCCATGTGAAGTCTGAGATTAAACCTCCTCTCTTCAAATCTCTTGCTGTGTCCTTGTGTCATTAGTATAGTTCTTGGTGTAAACATCCTATTCCGAATATTGTCGTCCCCATTTATGATTTTGAAAATTGCAAATTCAAGAGAAGGGAAAGGTGTCTGTGTTCACAATGAGAATGCTTTTTTCCACTTCTGTCCCAGTGATCACAGGGAAAGAAAAGGGAATCTCCTCAGCATGAATGCAGACAGCAATATAACATAAAAGAGGTTCTAACCCTTCCACACTTTAGAACAAAACTGTTTTATTGCTGTACGTGTTCCCATCAGAGTGATTTTCCTGCACTAGGGAATGGTTAGGTGAACATCTTCACTTGGTCAGCAACTGAAAGAAGATTGAGGACACAAAGAGCAATAAAACTTGACCTTTACTTGAATGTTATTTCACAGAAGGATACTGTCTGTATGCTCTCCATGTTTGTATTGGTTTCCTCCAACCTGGCAATAATTTCTAAGCCACTTACACGGGAATAAGCATATCATCGATTCTTATTATTATACATGATTAATATAGCGCCAACAGTTTGCATACTTTCCTTGGAACACTGCTCATTCATTCAGTTTACAGAGAGCCTCACTGTGCATAATCTTAACAAACAGTCACGTCACTGTGCTTCCAGCAGACATTATACTGTACATTATTATTACATAGTATTTATATAGCGCCAACAGTTTGCGCAGCGCTTTACAATATAAGGAAAACATTACAATCACAATACAATCCAAGACAAGGGGTAAGGAGGGCCCTGCCAGTGAGGGCTTACAATCTAAAAGGGAGGGGGAAGTAATACATGAGGAGGTAGCTGTGTGGGGATGAATTGTTTGAGAACGTGATGGTTGAGCGGTTAGGTTAAGGTGGGATAGGCTTCCCTGAAGAGATGAGTCTTTAGGGAACGCCTAAAAGCAGTCAAGGTGGGAGACAGATGAACAGGCTGGGGTAAAGAGTTCCAGAGGATGGGAGAGACTCTACAGAAGTCCTGGAGGCGAGCATGGGAGAAATTGACAAGGAGGCTGGAAAGCAGGAGGTCTTGGGATGAGCGGAGCGGATGGTTAGGGTCATACTTTGAGATAAGGTTTGAGATATAGCTGGGGGCAGAGTTGTAGATGGCTTTGTAAGTGATTGTTAATGTTTTGAATTTTATCCTTTGGGCCAGTGGAAGCCAGTGCAGGGATTGACGGAGGGGGGTTGCAGACACTGAACGGTTGGTTAGGTGAATGAGTCTGGCAGCTGCATTCATGATGGACTGAAGGGGGGATAGCCTGTGTAGTGGTAGGCCAATGAGGAGGGAGTTGCAATAGTCGAGACGAGATATAACAAGTGAGTGGATGAGTAATTTTGAGGTTTCCTTCGTGAGGAAGGGGCGTATTTTGGAGATGTTACAAAGGTGAAGGCGGCAGGATTTGGATAGTGATTGGATGTGGGGAAGAAAGGTGAGGTCCGAGTCAAGGATGACAGCTAGGACCATGGCATGAGAGGAGGGTTGGATTGTTGTGTTAACAATCTAGACTAAAAAGTTGGGGGAAGTTGCATCGAGTGTCATCGGCATAGAGATGGTATTGGAAGCCATGTGAGGTTATTAACTGACCAAGGGAGGAGGTGTAGATAGAGTAGAGAAGGGGTCCAAGGACAGATAGATAAGTCAGAAGTTTTTATTTGCATATTTGTTTCAGATCAGCAACTGATCAGATGTTTAGCATGGCAAGTAGTAGCCTCCTTTCATATCAGGCTTTCTTTAACCACTTGAAGACCAGGGTGTTAAACCCCCTTCCTGGCCAGGCCATTTTTCAGTATTAAGCGCTGTGGTACTTTGACTGATATTTATTCCGTCATGCAACGCTGTACTGAAATTAATTTTATACCATTTTTTGGGGACACACATAGCTTTCTTTTGGTGGTATATAATCACCACTTTATTTTTTAGTATATAACAAAAAAAGTACACTAAATTTTGGGGGGAAAAAAAATCCTGTTTCCCTATGAAATCTTATGAAACATTTATTATCACCACAATTTGGTAAAATATAAAAGATAGGGTCACGTCGGGTAAATAGACACCAAACATGTCAGGCCGTAAAATTGCGTGTGCCCACGAAATCGCAGAAAACTACCACACCCAAAATTGGCCATAGGCGACATTTAAATGCTTATACAGCTCATCAGTTTAGTGTTATCATTAATTAATGTCCCTAAAATTATTTCTTTCATTCCAACGTTCACAGCGATATATAACAATAGGCAGAATCGTCGTTTTCACACATAGGCGCACCCGACGCATGTTTGCGTGTGTATAAGGGGGAGGGGGAGGTAAAAACATCTTTGCGTTATTTAAAAAAAATATATTTGTCACTATTTTTTTTAAGCTTCTTTATTTTTTTATGCTTTAATTTTTATTCTTTACACTTAACTTTATTGCTATCACATTGGGGGCTAAGAAATCCCCTATGTGATAGCCAATTCACATGACAGATCCTCTTTATGGAGACATCAGGGGTCTCCAAGACCCGTAATGTCACCTAGGGACCCCCAGAGAAGCTGATGAAGCAGAGATCTACTTCACCAGCTTCCTGTCGGCATCTGTTGCAGGAGAGTGACACTGAAAGCGGAAGTGATGTAATATATATCACTTACTGCATTCGGGGACAGAAGAGGAGATCAAAGGGAGATCGTGTACTGAACTCCCTTTGATCTCCAGTAACAGTCGCCGTGCCGGTCCTAGACACACCGGGCGCAGCGGATCTCAGGACCGAAAACATCACAAAACTCTGCCTCTGTACTCCTCTCCAGAGCCCTCAGCCCCAATGCAAGCAGTGGACTGCCTCTTGGGAGGAGTTATGCATATATCTAAATGCTTTGCTGTTTGGATGTCAGTCTGGAGGAGTGGGCAGACAGACTGCCCTAGGTAATGCCCACATGTGATTCTGAGCTTCCATTAATAAAATAACTGAAATCTAATGAATGAAAGGGCAGACCAGGGACGGTCAGGCTGGGGAGGAACAGGCTAGATGTTGCTGAACGCTGCAGTTTTTAATGCAAATTGTGAGCACTTACAATACTCATTGAATTTCCATTAATGTATTTAAGGTAACTACAGATATGAGACAGATAGTTAAAGCGACACTAAACTCAGAAATGAAATAAAATAACTTCTGTTATATAAATAATAAATGACGTTGTACATTGTGTTGTCTTTGTTCAGCTCTAAATGCTCCAAAATCCTTTTTATTTTTCTCCATCCACGACTTCCTGCCAGAGGGTGGCTACTTTTCTTCTCCATGGACTCAATGGGAGCTGAAAAGTAGCCACCCTTTGTTACACCATGCTGAGGGCGTGTCTTCTCAGTCTCCGCCCACAAATCCTCCCCTCCAGACTCTGCAAGGAGCTTGATTTCTTCAGCTCTTCCACACTAATATATGATCTTTGAATTTTCTCCTCCTGGCTTACCAAGGAGGGAATATGGGGGGAGCTGCTTGAGAGGAGATTCAGCATGTGAGCTGTCATCGGCCTCATACTTTCTTCTGAGTCTCAGCTCACATGCTGAATCTGGTCACACAGTCACAGAGGTTTCGGCTCCTATGGCCTCAAACAATTCATCCCCACACAGCTACCTCCTCATGTATCACTTGCCCCTCCCTTTTAGATTGTAAGCCCTCATGGTCAGGGCCCTCCTTACCATCTTGTCTTGAATTGTATTGTGATTGTAATGTCTTCCTTATATTGTTAAGAGCTGTGCAAACTGTTGGCGCTATATAAATCCTGTATAATAATAATATTAATAATACATTTGAAATAAAGTTGGTTTTCTGTGTAGATTGTTGTAAACTTGATGTTTGTTGTAGATATGTCGTTAGTTTTGATAATTCAGAACAGAGGAGATTACAAGCATTGAAACTGTCACAGTGTGTATAGTGAGGAGAGGGAGGGGGAGGCAGCTATGTGACGTCAGAGATGATTCTTCTCTGCCTCATGGGAGTTGTAGGCAAAGAAAGATGTGCACGTGATCAGAAACAACGTGCACGGCTCTTACTAAGTGACAGGAAGTGTGAGTGGAGAGACGAGACACGGGAGCGAGCACAGCAGACTTTCTAAAGGGATTAAAATAATAAGAGTTTATTTTAAAACATAAATAAATGTGGCTTTGGAGAATGTTCATTGTGTAGATGTGCATAAGGAGAAAAAAGCTGAGGGTTTTGTTTCACTTTAAGTAGCAATCCTCATGTTTACGGGGACCATCTATACTTGCAAAACATGCAGTAACCAAATATACAAAGACAGATACAATGTTTTTGAAATTTTAATACTTTAAAGTTAAAACTCATGTAGGTAGGTGCAGTAAGGCCAATGGCCACTAGATGCCCCCATGGGGCCCTGGAGATAGATGCAGCTCTAGCCTGGGGAGACTCTGTGTCCCAGGAGAGTTGATTTATAGGGGGCGCCCGAGAGGGGAAGTCAAGTCAGTTGTGGAGTTCAGTACAGGAGAGCAGAAGTCCAAAGCTGTATTCGGAGTCTCCAGAGGGAGACTGATTCTAAAACATAGGCTGGTCCATGGGAAGGACAGGACCAGGCCTAGGACTATGTAGAGCTATAGAGATTCCCCAGTTTCCCCTAGAGGGGGAAACCACCAAGCTAGGACTGACAAGGATGGGATTCCGGAGAATAGTGAGAAGCTGTAGAACTGACGATATTTGCCAGTGGGCCTCTGGCCGAAGTAAGTCGTGGGCTCTGGGCTGTACCTGGGCTGTACCTCTCTCTCTCTAAATTGTATCACTATGCAACTATCAAGAACTGTGCTGTCATCGCATTCGGGGGTGGCTAAACATATGCTTTGTTCTGTTAATACCTTCAAGTAAAACCAAGAAGAGACTATCTGTGTGGACTGGTTCTTCTCCCTCCAACCTCTGAGAAGGTGGGGTTCTACAGGAGTGTGATGTTGGACTGTATCGTGGCTGTAACCATCCTGAGGAGGGTAGGTGTGCAATGGGGCTATGGCCGACACAGGGTGCCGTTCATGGTGGCCTTTCTCCCTATGGGGGAGGAAGTGCCGAATACCGCAGAGGCGGTTGAAGCCATGAGGCCCTGTGTGCGCAGTACTTCACGTGTGGGAGTGTTTGTACGAGGCCAGAGCCGTGGCCCCTGACCTTGGGGTGCCTGGTTTTGAGTTGCATACACGGGGTTACCAGAGCCAACCCCAAGGGAACACACACGCAACACCCCAAGAGTGAACCCCGCCTACACTCAGACTTGCTTAACAATCGTGGCAATTCCAAACTGTACTCCATCCCCTTGGTGTCCTCCTGTTTGAGGTCCCAAGCACAAGGGAGCTAGTGTTATGAGGTGTACACTGGATTTTTGAAAGCACCCTTATCGGTTTCTGAGCCCAGGATAAGCTTGGGCCAGTACTGTTTAATTCAAGCAAGAGCCATTTACATTGTCTGAAAGAATAGCAATTCTAGAGACAGGTACAAATCCCCTTGGGGTGTAATACGGTTGTTGGCCGGAGGACTTTGTGTATTTTTCTTTCCACACACACTTCCTGTGCTAGTTATACATTGACTTTGTTGTATAACAATGCCCATATATAAAGGAAGACCAGGATATAGCTACCTGATTTGAAATTACCAGGGAACCAATCACTTTTGCAAATTCATTTCTAATATGTTTGCTAGAGTTTTCTTGTTAATAATTATATGGGCATCTGAAATGATCAGACTAAAGAATGGCTGTGATAAAAGGCAATAGACGGAGCAGGGCAACTCATGAAGTTTTAATGCTTTTTCATTGGAAAGTGGATGCATCCTTCTTTCAACAGATCTGATGATAATTTAGAACATATATACATTAGGACAAAATATTATTTTTATTTAAAATTGCAAATGACCACTATGTACGCATATATTTCCTTTATTAACCCTTTTAAATCAGATCTGCCTTTACACTGCAGGAGAAGGTATCCTAGCAACCTCTGAATAGCATCTCTTGTGCTGTGTGCAGATGAAGTGCTTGAGATCTGAATTAATTGGCTACTAGGCAACTGCTTGGTAGTGGTGCAGAGATGAGTCCAAATATGCACACAATGCATGGGTTAATACTGAGAAAGGAAAGAATCTAGTTCTTTATTTTAATTATATATTTTCTCTAGTGTGGCAGAACACAAAGACTACCTACTAGGCTGAGAAATATTTAATTGCAGAGATTTTGCTTAATTATGTCCAAAATGTACCATAACCATGCATGAAAAGGATATGCATCTGTGAGAAAAATACATAAATGTAATTGGTAATTTCACGCAATTGTAAAAAAATATATAAATAGTATAGAATAAACCACTGCGTAGCTCTGCATAAATTTCCCTCAGAGAATGAACATGAAGCCAAGGCCTGGCAGTGAAATAAAATATCTAATAAATATTTAATTGTTGTGCATTAGAGCAACTTATGCTAATGACATTTATTAGTTTGGTCTTTGTTCATTGAACAAATTTTATTTATGTGGGGAATATGATCATTGAAATAGGTGGTAAGTAGATGACAGCATAGCACTAAGACGCAGGGCAGTCTGAAAAGATAAACAGAATTATTTTAAGATCTGTAGAGCAGATGGGAGACTTGAAAGTCTTGATTCCTGTGCTCCAATAAATGTCGCCTGTGTGTTTCTTGCTCATTTGTTCTATGGATTTGTAACCTAGGAAACCTGAATGTGGACTCTGAGAAGTATTGCTGAGAAACCATTAATCCCTAAATGCAATATATGTACAGAGGATTTTGCTTTATTTTTACTCATAACATAATAAATTGTACTGTGCAACACAGAAAAATGGTGATCTTGTGAAAATGTTACTTATTGCAGGTCTCTGCATCTACATTTTATGGTCAAAGCTAAGTAACTAGGGCTGGCCTGGTCGTCATTTGACTACAGCTCCCTGCATGAAGTGCAGCATGTACATAATACGTTTATGCAGAAATAGTTTTTAAAGCAGTGGGATACATTTTGTTAAATGCTGGGGTCCTTGCATGTGGCCTCTTACTATGTTCTATGGCAACATACAGGGCCAGCCTTTGGGGCGCCAGGCAGCTGAAACAGCTAACTATAAGCTGCAGGCAGGGCCGGATTCCCTACAAGGCAACCGAGGCCATGGCCTCGGGGCTGCAGGGAGTAGAGGGGCCCCCGCTGCTCTACCCCACCTGTATGGGCAGAGGCAGCGGGGATTTGAGGAGAAATGGAGCGCTGAAGCAGGCGGGGCAGAGGAGGGAGTTGTCATCCAGGATGGCCAAGCAGTGGGGAGAGAGCCGCCACCTGTCAGGTCCTAGCTGTGCAGCTCTGTGCGTGGCCGAGCGGTTTAGAATGGAGAGTGGGAGGATCGGTAAATATCTGTGATATTTACTGATCCACTGTGGCTGCAAAAACACTGGAGTGATCAGCTGGTCACCCCAATGTTTGTAAGTAACTGGGGACACATACTACTATGTGTACCCAGTGATGAATGAACATGAAGTGCTTTGCATCACTTCCTATTCATTCATCAGTTCTGAATGACTAGATGCAGCGCAGTACAGAGGCTTCTATCCATTCATAACTGGTTGATAGTAAATATTTACTATCTCCAGTTTGTGAATAAATGGAACCCTCTGTACTGAGTGCTTTTCAACGATTCAGTGTGGAGGCGGCAGAAAAAGAGATTGAAGACTCTTGTGTCCTCGATTTCTTTTTTCATTTCAAAAGGGAAATGTCAGGGCTAAATAAATAAAAAATAAAAAAATAATTTAAAAAAACACAAAACACACACACACACACACACACACACATTATACATGTGCAACAGTGTGCACCATGCACTTTGTTTTTAGTAAACAGTATGCACTAATTAACATGTAGTCTAGGTTTTGTGTTATGTTCTTTGTTTTTACTTTTCTAGATGCACTTGCTTGAAAAAAGGGTCTGCATGACATCCTATCACTGTATTTTTATAGACTCTATTTTAGCTTGACATTCATTGTTTACCACTTGTTTGCCTTCTGTTGTTTTATTTAATAAGAATATTTATATTTTGCTTACAAGTTTAATACCTTTGAAGTAAAGTTTTTTTTTATCATACGTTTTAATCTGTTTCTTTGGGGCTTAACAAAATGGGAGGCTTTAAATGGTGCGGGTAATAGAGAAATGGGTGTGGCCACTGAGGGATGTGGTTATTGAGCGGTGTAGTTACTGAGGGGCACTGTAAAGCTTTCTCGCACAGGGCGCTTAAAGGCCTATGGTTGGCACTGGCAACATATTGTAGAATTTATACTTCTGGCAGCATTATGTTGTTAAGCTAAGTGCACTTTCTAAACTAGGAGCCCAAAGCAGAAATATTTACACATCCTTCTTCCTCTCCTAACCCTTCTACTTTTTACCTGTATATAAAAAGGAAAGCAGTGATGCAGACCACGTGTGCTCCTGCATCCAGTCGTTTTGTAGGGATTGCCTGAACTAACATGCTCTGTGAAGTGACTGGAGGAAACTACATATGTGACCTGCATTATTCCTCTTCTGACATCCCCCATAGTACAACGTAGACAGCAGCTTGTAAAGGAAGTAATTGGGGACCAGAGGGTAAAGTGAGGACTTTGTTTCTGCCACACTAGGAAGCTGCCAGCTGAGATGAGATTACTTAGAAGAAATGCCTTGAGAGTTAGAGAAATCCTGTGATGACACTTGATATTAGAGAAATCTTCAATGTGAAATCCAGATGAGTACAGTACTTTGCTACTTGACACATAGCTTATGTTCTGTGTTATGCGTCACTGGAAACAGGCA
The DNA here is from genome assembly GCF_000935625.1 of Nanorana parkeri. Lineage (NCBI taxonomy): Eukaryota > Metazoa > Chordata > Amphibia > Anura > Dicroglossidae > Nanorana > Nanorana parkeri. Next base: position 117,202 of record NW_017307791.1, read on the forward strand.
TCTGTGCACAGATATCACTGCAGAACTATACTTTTGATATGACAAAACAAATAAACTCCCAGACAGAATATAAGTGTATGCATATTGTACAAAAAAATAGCCTGGTAGCTTACCCTCCATCAATAGCTAGAAGGGAGCTGTTTTCTTCAGACTTTCATCCCCTCAGTTGTGACCTGTTGATCCACGCCAGACTTTTTGTCATAGGGTGACAACACTGAAAAAGCATGTATCTCTAGAGGAGCATTGTTGTCACCCTAGGATGCTCAGACTGGTTGGACTGGACTGGCTCAGCACAGGGCACATGTGTGAGGCCTGATTATTGCACAACACCCAGCTTCTATTCTACGCATCATTATGATGTGCACCATTGTATCAGAAGATCGAGAACAGAGCTATGGAGCTGTTCTGATCTTATACATTTGAAAGGGAAGATATTGACATAAGGCGCTTTGTAAATAGAATAGTTTTAGACATTTTTGTCTTGCTGTCTTCATACAGACTCTTAGAGGATTCAATATATATGTAGTATATGAGACGTGTTCCATTTTTGCTCATCAACAAGTAGACATGTGGAATGCTGCATGTTAAAAAAAATGTTTCATGTCAACTGTAGCTAACTTTAAACAGCTGTGGGCAGAAACCGCAGCTACCAACAAATTTAAAGTATTTCCTGTTGGGCACAGTGGACACATGAAGGACTTTTGCAGTGATAGCTGAACAAGATAGGCAATGCATAATAGTTAAAATTGATTATCTCTTTGACCTTACTTACAATATCAAAGGTATTAGAAATGTGGAGAAAGGTGAAGTTACCCTATAGGTTAAATGAATAGTCTGTACTCAGTTCCACCTTCTCTGACCCTATACCTGCATTAAAAGGTTCACAAAAAAGAGAATTGTTGCCTTGAGTTTCATCTAATACTTCCTACTGCTTTGCATGCAAACTATATCTCCATATTGTTTTCTTTATTGCAAACATGTCATTATAACAGCTGTGATGAAGTGGATATGAAACCATTATATTTGCTTTCGCAGGCACTGGAAGCTCCAACAGAAATCTTCTTAGTTTTATCAGAAAAAGCAAAAAAAGTCAAATAAAAACTAATATGCCATTCACAAATTTTGCACAATAGTTTACATTCTTAACAATTACATTGTGTTGAAGTCAATTCTTGAGAAGAAATGTTTTTTTTTTAGTTGCCACTACAGTTACAGAAACAGCCTGTCTTCCGGTTATAACAGCTGCACTTAATAACAAAATAATAAAATACATACTGTACATTAAAAATATAAATTAATACTGTTGCAAGGTGTTACAGCAATCAATGAAGAAGGAGCCACTGTCAGCAGCTCTAGTACACAGACTGGGACCTCAGCTGTCAAGTTGACAGCTCATCTTGGCAAGTCAAATGAGGGAATGTGGGCCACTAGAAGCATTCTAAAGCTGCCCACACACCTTACAATTTATCTGCAGATTTTCTGTGATCAGATGGAAAAAGTGCAACAGATTGGCCCAGGTGGAGATTACTCCATCCACACAGTTAAGTGTAGATGGAGGAATCTGTTGCACCTTTTCCATCTGACCACAGAAAATCTGCAGATAAATTGTAAGGTGTGTGGGCAGCTTAAGATGCACAAGGTAACTCAAGCCTTAACTTAAGCCTCGTCCAGACTTAATTAGTCCATTCTTTGTCCACCAGTGGTTAAAGTAAAAAATCCACCCCCGTTGGAAAGAAATTATTTTATTTACAGCCTGACCTCCCTCGGGATGGTGCAGCATGTAATCATACTGGTGCTCCTTGCACCTATTAGAATCAACCACATGTGCAGAGCTAAGGAGGGGTCTACACAGCTCAGTGCATGCAACCACATTCTGGATGTAAACAGTGACAGGAAGTTAGAAAATAAAATGGAACAGAACACCACCTCCGTGTGTAAAATCGTTTATTAGGATAAATAAAACAAGGGATAAATGTACTCACAAGCAAACATTTTCATCAGGCTTTAACAACAAACAAGAGGCCACACTGTCTGTTAACCCACATGGTATCACCCTGACTATGTAACACGGTAGCCTCCGGTCACATCATCGTCCACCGGCCGCAGTCAGCCAAGATTGACGCATTTCTGGGGCAAGCCCCCTTCATCAGAATCAGATACCGTGTTACATAGTCGGGGTGATACCATGTGGGTTAACAGACAGTGTGGCCTCTTGTTTGTTGTTAAAGCCTGATGAAAACGTTTGCTTGTGAGTACATTTATCCCTTGTTTTATTTATCCTAATAAACGATTTTACACACGGAAGTGGCGCTCTGTTCCCTTTTGTTTTCTATGTTCATGGTGGAAGCCCCAGAGCCTTGGATGAGCAGCCCCTCAAGTCTGTGTGAAAGACTGTGATTAACTGTTTAAAACTTTGAGTATGCAACAGCAAGTGAATCATTCAGCTGGCAGCCATTAGCGCCAAGAGTTAAAGAAAACTTTTTGTCTGAAGTGACAGGAAGTTATTCATGTTGGAGGCAAACTGTTCAATACAGTTTAAACAGAAGATAAATGTATTGTACCCCACCCATATAATTTACTGATGCAGTAATACATGGAAGTGCTGATAATTAGGTCTGATGACCACAGATTGAGTGGGGGGAAGGGAGACGTAATGTTGCATACAATGCCATCCTCATTTCTCCAAAATTCAATAATCTGCAACAAGACATTTAGATTTAAATCTGATGTCTATGATGCAGAAAGTAATGACAACTTTTAAAAGCTACAGACCAGATTGAACATCAACACCCTAGGACACATCATAGCTCAATAAAACATTACAGGATCTGCACAGCCTGTTATTCAGCCCCGTCCTAAGTTGCTAAACGTACTTAGTAGAGGCTGGAAAGCCAAAAACTCATAATACAGCCTGTTGCAAATAGTCTGAAGGAGTGCACATGTGTATGACTAGGGTTAGTAGCCTATACTAACATATAGATGAGCAGCACAGAGTTAAGTTTTATACGATTTCCATAATTAATGCTGCAATGGTGCTACAGTAATAACTAGTGTTTACACAAATGTATAAGAGTATAACAGTTTGATAGCAAAAATGCCAATTCTGTAATGTACAGAAGGCAGATGGGACACATTAAATCTCTAAAGCAATATTCATACATTGAATCTATATCATGTTTGCTCTTTATCAGATAATAATTTAATTCTGTTCTATACTATGTTGGGTGTCCGAGTGTAAACCTGTGCCATCTGGAAATATGAATAATTGGCAATGTCCTCTGAGGTATCACTTTAGCCCTCTATTGATTGGATGGTAATTTGCTTGGTGACACCCTCTAGAGGTTCAACAAAAAGCTGCTGCAATGGGCAGCTCCAGCTCTTGATTTCCATGCCAAAATGCTAACACTCATTTCTGAGGGCCAATTAGACTTACTCTGAAGTGAACTGGACTCTGCACAGGAACCAAAGACCAGGAAAACTTTTTTAAGTAGCTTTTATTTTTAAACCCCTTTATTTTACTATCGCTATTGTCTGTTTTCGTAATATATTTTATGTAAATATTGTCTTGCACCATGTTTTCTTTTCATCAAAACAATATTTCTAACAGGGTTATTCACAAAAGGGTGAAGAGTTTGGAGAAGCCAGGAGAAGTGAACAATCTAGGCCAAAATAGATGATTTGGAAAAATTCTCCAATTCAGCTCACTTTCCAGTTCAGCTATGTTGTCCTAGATTGTTCACTTCTCCTGACTTCTCCAAACACCTCACTCTTTTGTGAATAACCCTGGTAATCTTTAGGCAAATCTATAAATGCTCTGATCAGAAATGAAAGAATCCTTGCCTCTTCATAGACAGCTACCATATTATAAACTCTGTTATCTTCCTGCTTGGCGTGGCAGCGCGCATCACAGACATTTAATAAAAGTCAGAATTGCTACAGCAAATGCTGTAAATAGTTCCTGTTACCATGAAAACACACACCAGTGGTGGTATCTACTGTTTGGGAGTGTAAAGGGTTAACTACGGAGTTAACCACCCCCAGTGATAATCACTCTCAGTATGTTGGCCATTAGATTGTTGTCCCACAAGCTTAAAAATCTCTGTGCAGGGTGGAATTGAGAGTGCAATCTTCACATTGTGGTGACAGCAGTGGGATTGGAGACTGCCTCTGCCATATTCTGATGGAAGTAGAAGGATTTTAGACTGCCGCCATCACAATGGGCACATCTATTTTGACAAGAAACAAAGAGACTACAAGAAATAGAGGAAAATGTGTAGCAATAATAACTGTTTGAAGTTTAAAAGCTTTTGCTTAAAATCAAGTTGCAAAACTGCCTTCTTGGCTTCCCAGCAATTCCGCAGATTTAAGTCATGACCTCATCTCAGCTACTTTGCTTTTAAAGGGAGCTTTGGCACTGCCAGATCATTTAAACATAACAATACCATCATAATTTACTTCATAAGCTGTTTCACCAGTATGCCTTCTTTTCCCAAAACTTGTCGTCTCTGAGGACTAAACACTGTTGTTATTGATATGCAAATTTTGACTTTCTGAAAAATCAGTAGCTAAGCCTTCATTTTCATCTCTAACTGCTCCCCTTGGCAGCTGACATATGCCTACTGCTCTGCAAAAATCAGCCACACATGGCATGTCACAGAAGAGCAGAGGTATCTGACTGTGATTAACAGGCAGGCTTCACCTTCTCTATCCTGTGTGAGAGACAAGATGGCGGAGCCAAGTTGGGTATTAATAGCTGAGTCTCATAGAACAGACTAGGGCAGTTTTTCTTAACTGATTACACACGGGTGAGTTGTTTATAAGATGAATAGTTCATATTTAGGAATGGTTTCTGTAAACACTGGAAAAAGGAAAGGGTTAATTTAATATATGTTCTGCTTTTTATAACACATATAATTCTTATAGTCTTCATACATATAAGGAATATGACAAAATGTCAACCTACCCTGTAGTAATCAGTGCTGTACACATCTCTAGACATTCCAAAGTCTCCAATTTTTACTAAGAGGTTCTCTCCCACCAGGCAGTTCCTTGTTGCCAGATCTCGATGAACGAAGTGCTGTGAGGCTAGGTACACCATACCTGCTGCAATCTGCTGGGCTATGTGTAGCATCTGAGACTGAGACAGTTCAGCGGGGCGGTTCCCTTCTGCCATAAGCACGGCATCAGGACCATGGGCCCTAAAATAGGAACAAAATGGTATCAAAAAGGATGCTAACAACTGAACAGTACTATATCTGGACAGGTCTCCTAGGAACTTTACCAGGAAATAGTAAAACAATCATACAGGGTTTATAGCAGTTGCATTTATACACTGGCTATAGGAAAAAGAATCAAGGCCAGAGCATACTGTGCCTTCTTGATAGTAACCAGACCCTTAGCACCAGAGTTACATAGTTACACTTAATTTGAAAATAAACTATTTAAATTTATAGAGTTTCTGTACTTGTTTGCTATATTGCTGTATTCAATTATCATCAAAAATCGATCACAATGGACTGCAGACAGGGTTCATAGATTCTACAGGGATACTTGCTAAAATACACAAGAGCACACTGGGTCCTGTATAAATTGACAGATAAAGAATGTGCAATATCCAGTGGCAGCCACTCATATATTGGACTTCGGCAGTTTATGTAGTCAAGCTGATTTCCAATTGGTTATTATTTGTTAAAATGAATATTGAATGTAAGAGATAGAACATAATTTGTTTGTTATAAAACATTTTTTATAATAATCCATATTTGCTATGAATATACACATGAGTTGTCAATACCTCCTCTTCAAAGTTCAAATTTCAAAGCCAAAATTTGAAAAGCAGGGAAAGAGAGAGAGAGAGTTCATGCACTATATAAATTATTTGCTAATACATGGAATAATAAACTAAAATTGCAAAAAAATGTGGCTGATTCACTAAAGGATATTCACGTAAGCTGCTGCATTGATCATATGCAGAGTCAGAAAAGCAAATCGCATCTGCAAGGTGATTCACTATCCACCCACAATGCACAATATGTTAGATTTTATTTTTATTACATGAAATGTACACTTTAGCGTCTGCATTTATGCATTTTTCATTCTCAAATGCTTTTAGGTCCAACTAATCTGCTGTTAACATTTATCAGGGGGGAGTAGAGCACATGTACTTATTTTGTGCGAATGTATAGAAGTTAGCATGCGTAGAAGTTACACCATCATACCAGATTCTGTATGCTGGTGCTTACAATGGAGATTTTAGTAATACTTGTACAGAACAAAATGCAAAAAACCGTATGCATTGAACATCAGTGTATGATCAGAGAGATTCAGATTGGCTCTTCGTGTGTATATCAGCATGTTCAACAAATATGCCCAGTTTCGTCAAAGGTTATATTGAATTTGCACTACTAAAATTCATTGCGATCTCTTAAAAATTAAGCATTGAAAAAGGTTTCTGGAAACAGCTTTTTTTGTTTTTCAATTACACAACTTGAACACTGTTATTTTATTTGAGAAAGTTCATCTGTGGCCAATTTTCTGGAAGAGGATTTAGTTTAATAACTGAACTTATTTATTTGATTTGAAATGTTCAATCCACATTCTTATCTCAGCATCCTTCCTTCAGTCATGAAATCAAAGTCTCCCACAGCGCGCAGCTGTACAAAGCCACAACAGTTTTAGCTGTGCTTACTACACTCCCCTGAATCTTTCTCCCTACTATGAACTCTGTACTCAGACATTGCATTTGACCTTCAACATGTGGTCTGATGTTTGCAACATGAAGCTGTGCAGCAGAAAACTCTGATCTCAAAATTCATTAAGGTCCCAAACAAATTTCCCAAGACAGCCTCTGGGGGCAGTGCAGGTTAACAATTTATCCGATGAAGGGTTATTTTCAGCTGCAGCTATTAGCGTGGTGAAATGTAAAAAGCGATTAGAAAGCAAATAGGTTATATTACAAATTATATCATTTGGACTTAATTAGATTTTACCTTTATTACAGTAACTGTAAAATACTGTTTTTGACATTCTTGACCATTTTATTGGACAAATGCTTCTGCGCTGTCTTTATGCTTACTGAGATTCTGCAGCCCTCGGTTATACTGCATTAGAATATCATGCCAAGATGTAAATTCAGGGCTGCTGTATGTGAGTGATTGTTAAGCATATTTCAAACAATTATCCAGAAGGGCAATCACTACTGCCTGCGAGATTGTTAGGAGCTGGAAGTGATTGTTGCAATACAGATTATGAAATTAATCTTGCTGCAGTGGTACAAAATAGAAAAAAAGTCTGGCCAACGATCTTATGAATCATCATTTAGGGATCACGGACATCATAAGCTATACATCTTCTACATCTGATAGTATAACATGATTACAGGTGTAACAAAGTAAACATTATAAGGGCGGTACAAGGTCAACTAAATTGTGTGGCACACTTTCTTAAATTTAGACTAAGCATCAAATAATCATGAACCTGGTAGCAATTAATAAGTTAACACTTTAAATATCTAAAGACAACAGCTACAATAAAGGCTTCATTTACCTGAATGAAGACAATCATGGGTATATGACTGAAGGTGGCTTTACTTTTTAAACAGAGCTTTTTGTATCTGAGCACATCATAACTGATGGTGCATTTTTTTATGTTAAGCAATCATTTGACTTTAGGATGCTTACACAGATTAGCCAATCCCTAAATCCTATACAAACGGTAAATAACTTTGCCTGCAATAGTCACTCTGTTGGCATACAAGAAGGTTAAAACAAGCTGTATACTACATGTTTAGACTCAAACAGTCTCTACTAAATGAAGCACTCACAACCTAGGGTACATTACTATCCAGTTGTTTGGAATCTAGCATATTTTGTGTGGCATACACTGTTTTTTTATGCATTCAGCACTTCCTCATGTGTACGCATGTAAGCCAAGTCTAGTGGTTTATAAATATATAATGGATTTGGGGCAATTACATTTATTCATGGACCTTATCTAGATGTGCATGTCAGACAGTATTAGGTATGGTTTGTGTCATGCAATTTTCCTATTTTGTAGATTCTTGCTAAGTTATTTTGCATTCATACTTAACAGATATAGTGGTCAAAATCAGCTGTGGTATGTCGTTTGTATACCAAAAGTGTGTAATCTTATTTTACATGTAAAACAGCAGAGAGTGCCAGAAAAGTCTGGCCTGACCGCAGTTCTGTAACAAATATATTTTATGTGTTGCTGTAGAAAAGACTAATTTAAAATTTAAGTTAATACAGGCTCCAAGATCTTTTCAGATTAATGTGTAGATATTCCCTTTTAAACCAATCAAAGTACCAATGTACCAGGAGTTGTATCCAGTGGCTCAGAAACCAGAAAAAAGCTATAAACTGCTGCATAAAGTTTTATCTTCAATTCTCTGTTTAGAATCCCAGTGAAAAACAGCTTACATTGCATGGAAAAATATGACAGACTCCAACTGATCATTCAGCATACACTGGACAAGTTAGGTTATTATGATGACTTTAAAATTTGCACTGAGACTAAAGATAACTGTCTCAGAAGGGAATGTCTGTATTAAAAATCTATGGTTTTTTTTGCTATGCATTACAGTAATTAAAGAAGCCTCACTTTTCATACAGCTATGCCTCAGATGTTTATATTTAACTTATTTATGAGATCCATAGGTGTGTGCATAGGTGCATGTGGAAGGTATTTCTGAATCTCAGTTAGCAGTAGCTACAAACAAGACTTCCTCTAAATAGGCAGAAATCTCCATGAGAATAATGGAAGATGAGATATCTGCCCATCCTCACATGTGTTGACTGAGCACCAGCACATACCCGATTCTTAACTCAACAATGACAGTGGTACATACACAGTACTTTGGTCTTTTGCTCCATAGTGCAGGCCCAAGTTGGAAAACCTCACTGTGTGATAATCAGTGTTTGACTCTCCCTCAAGCACATCATAGCCTGATAATCATAAGCTATTTATTGGAAGTCTTAGGATGCAAGAATCTCAATAACTAAAATTCGCTATTCAAGTATTGATGATGATAGTTACAAAGATGTCCCTCTTCTGTGTGTGTTAGAGTATATGTGTTTTAGTCTGTAGAAAATAAATCACCGTAGCAGTTAAAATAAACGATTCATGCAGATCAGAATCAGAATCTAGCTGGAGCTGGATTTTTGGTTGAAAATAAAATAAATCATTTTTGTGAAGAAATATTGTTTTATTTTACAGCATGCTTTCCTTTTAGGCAGTGCCCTATGAAACAATTCTCTATTTCACAAGAAAAAACGCTGGTTAAATAAAAGTGGGGTCTCCTATCATAAACGAGAGTTCAGTCTTGTGTGAGTGCTTGTACTCTAATAAAGTAGCTTATGTGCATATATTTATTGCCAGAAACAACTAGGTAGGTGCTTGGTTAGCCCAACAGTTATGATTTACAGAGTGCAGTAATGTATAGCAATAAGATATCAACCAGCGAAAATATTGTAATATGCTAGGGGTTAAAACAGAGAAGCATGGTGGAGCTTTAGCCTATCACTGACATAAAACAATGCGATGGCTTACAGCTTTCAGTCTCATAATATCAACGCCCCATCTACATGCTAGTGCCTTTTATATACAGTAAATCTTTACAGGTTCACATTACATCTACTGACAACCACACCTACTTAATTCCCCTCATGGTAAAGTTATCATTATATTGATAACTGCAACATACTATATTTGATTCCAGAGAAAGGGCACAAAGCATTCCGTGAAGAATTCTGTTTCAAAATGATGTAGGGAAAGTAGCCTTTATCAACTGGAGATCAGATGGAGCCTCATTCAGTTTTATGTTGAACTTGACCTACCACTTTGATGTCTCCCAAAACAGTTACTTTTAGGCCATGTCAACTGTCAGTGTGCTCATTTCAGCTCTCAGCTGAACTTTACAGCCTATGGTGTCATAGCTGATCATATGTGCAGCACCATGGAAACTGCAATCCAAATAGGGGCTAAGATGGAACCTTCCTTGGCTGTAAAGGACAGGAGGGTGCAGTTCTGCTTTTAATCCTTAAACCAGCTTAGGCCGCAAAGGAGTTAGAGGGTAAGATGTGGGCCAAAAATCAACATTGTATGTTTCCATACAAACATCTCTACATAATTCGAGTTGGGCAGGATTACCAGCCATAAGCGCTTAAAAAAGGAAATACATTTTTGGATGAGTAGTATAATGTAAATGAACCATGCATGGCGATTAAATATATATGATGATTCACTTTGGGGTGTAATATCCAGAAGACCGGGACTATAATGAGATCAGGACATGTGGGATTTTCATGCCAGGATTTATTAACTTTTTATATGCTTTTAACTATTTATAGGTTTATATTGCTGAAGGGGTATTGGTATTTATATTTTATTGGTTTGAGTAATTCAATTTGAAATATAATTTGAAATATAATTTGGTGGGATTGTTGTTGCTTCATACTGGATATCTCCAATTTTTGAGGACTATTAAGGATACAACCAAAAATCAACATACTGTTTTGCTGAAACGTTTGGGCTGTAAAACAATTTATGAATGCTTATTAACGCTTTTAGGATATCTTAAGCTATTTTACAGTAAGTAACTCACATTTATTGTTAATTTAACATGGTACAGAATTTTGTACATGACACTTTTCTTTAAGATCCATTGGTTAGACTATACAAGAGCAACTAAGTGTGCCTTACCTTAAGAACTTGTTGAGGTCACCATGCTTCATATATTCAAAGACCATAATAAGTGGGTCTCCCTCCACACACACCCCATAAAACGTTACAATATGTTCATGCTGCAAGTTTGTCAATAATTCAGCCTCCCGATGGAAGTCTTTCCGTGCATTGTCGCTAGCGTCTTTTAGTGTCTGCAAAATAAAGACAATGAAAATAAGTCTTCTATAATAAACCAGATCATTGGTATTTACGTACATAAATGCAACACTATGCAAAAAAGATATGTAAGAATTCACAAAGCTGAAACCCTTAACTGAAAAGAAAAACACACACAATAATAGCAATCTGTGTTCGTAAGTAGAATTCAAAGCTGTTAGTGTTGCTTGGCAACTAGAAGACGGCAAGTTAAGAAGCCAGAGAGGCCAGTATAAAGGTGGTGGGGGGGG